>NC_057886.1:21710034-21887534 GCF_019740435.1 Gambusia affinis
AAAAGAAAAAATATTTTTAAAAATTGTTCAGGCCCCTGAGTACAATAAACCTGGGATTCTGGTCTCAATTGCAAACATATTGTCTATGTAGCTTACCTACCATCAGCACCCACCAATATAACGGAACAGCTTGGAAATAGCTGTTTATTATAATCAACAAAATTAATTAAGAGGGTTAAAAAACAAAATGGTTTCCTTAATGATGCAGGTTTAGCTTAAAATTATATTTATCATGTTATTATACAAAAAAGAATGAGACAAAAACCTTTTAAAGTCACTTCTTGTTTATTAGTTTCATGGAAAACA
Organism: Gambusia affinis; assembly: GCF_019740435.1. NCBI lineage: Eukaryota > Metazoa > Chordata > Actinopteri > Cyprinodontiformes > Poeciliidae > Gambusia > Gambusia affinis. Next base: position 21,710,341 of record NC_057886.1, read on the forward strand.
AAGATTTGTTTTTTAATTAAGCTGGAACAATTAAATTAATAGTTTTGCCCCAAATCAATAAGTTTGATTGATGAAAAGAATTAAATGAATAAATGATCCACAGTTTTTTTTCAATTCAATATGAAGTCCCAAGCTGATTTACCAACAAAATAAATGTTAATCATTTAAATTTAACAGTCCATTCCAATCTGTCAGTGGTTATTATTGATTTAGAGAAAAATTACAGATTATTGACAGAAGAATGCAGTTTGTGAACAAAAGGCAGCTGCAGCAGATCATGACAACAATGATTTAGTGAGAAGATTTATGTTGCATTCTGAGTGTTTCGGTTTTTTCTTGATTTGTTAGAGTTTCAAGTGTTAAACTGTGTGTGCAGAAGAAAAACAACATTTTGTTGCACCAAACATGCAGACAGAAACTTTTCAATCAAAGCTCACGTTCCCCAACAGTCTCCTTAAGCGCAATTCAGTTTTACTGCTCACCATTTACCACGTTTTAGCACAAAGTATTAAATGTATTTTAGATTTATTTTTTTCAAGTAGAAATTAATTTCAGCATGTTTTCATAGAATCAGAGCTCTCTTCTTGTTGGTGGAGAACATGTCCCATGTCTGCCAGTTGAACCCGGAGTTCTTGACGCAGGAGCCTTCCTCTGTGCAGGTGTAGCCGGAGGGACAGCAGTGCTTCATGTCGCTGCAGCACACCGCCTGCAAGGCCAGCAGAGGGCGCTCTAGGTTAAATAACTCCATGCAGCATCACAGGACTTAAAGCATTTTATGATACAGTTCTATGGCTTTCTCCTTTACTTTTGTTGCTCATGTTTCCTATAATCAAGCAAACTTTAATGTCAGACGATAGAAAATGCCGTCTTGTTGTCTATATCGTACAAATTCAGACACATTTTCACTGTAAAAGACATTCTCTCAAGAAAAGCACAAGAAAGCAAACTTAGGCTCAGAAATTAGTTCACTAAAACTGGAAATAATTTAAAAAGAACTTTTGAAAGAACCAAAGAACGACAAATGAAATAAGATAAAAGATTAGAATCTAAATTCTGAGATTAAAGTCAGAACGTAATAATTTTTTTTTGGTGGCACTAATCTTTTTCCATACTTATGCTTAGAAATCCAGAAAATATCCGTCTGGTCTAGTGATCAACCACTGGAGTTTGCAGCATCAAATGCATCAGAAACTTAATGCTGGAGTGTTGTTAGATAAATCTGTGCATTTTGTGACACTGTGATTAAAGATCCTATTCTAACTTCACAACTGATGAACTAATTATGCCAAATAAATGCATGATTCAAGGTGTGTGTGTCTGTAAGACAGTGAAGCGTTTCGTACATTAGGAGCCGGGCAGCAGCCCCAGGTGGTGGCAGACGTCCTGCAGCAGGTGTTGTCGTCCGGGCAGCTTTTCTGCCCGTCACACTGGACGTTTCTGTGCTTCAGCGGCGTGAGCTGAAGATGGTACTCCGGCAGGAACACCGGTGTCAGCGGGACCGTCTCCAGCTGCAGCAAGATGAGCTTCTGGCAGCTATTGGAGACGACGTCGCAGGTGTAGTCCTCTGGGCAGCAGTGCTCCTTATCTGAGCAGCACACCGCCTGAGGAGAAAACACCAAGTCTTATATTACATCAGCAAACCCTGCTGCACTCAGCTTCCTTTACAAATGTGCGCAAATCTTTTTTGTTATTCTGCTGATATTAAAAAAATAATGATAATAATACAACTTCACAATTCTCAGAATTCAGAGAAAAATAAAATTGTTCTTCAAAGAGGAGGCTGGCAGAGGACGATGGCCGAGAAAAAACATGCAAAGATCATTTTTAAAAATTTGGAATCAGCTGGTAATCTCACATTTTGCAGCGGGCAGCAGCCCCACTCGCCGGTGAACAGCTTGCAGCAGGAGGTGTGCTCAGGACACTGGTGGTCGTCGTCACACTGGATGTTGTTGGGATCAACCTGGACGCTGGTAACGGCGGGGAGTTTGGTGTACCACGGGATCTCCACTTCCCCTCTGACGCACGTCGTCTTGTCCTCGTTACATTTGTAGTTTTCAGGGCAACAATGGCTGCCGTCGGCGCAACACACAGCCTGGTAGAAGAAGTGAGAGTTGGAAGTGTGACTTTCACATCGGCCGTACGGTTCGGTTGTTACTTCTGCTTTCTTCAGTACTAAGACCGAACTCTCAGGAAAAAAAGACGCATTTAAATTTAAATTCTCCACTTCCTGTGCCATGATTTGGCATTAAAGACACTGACACATCAATCTCATGACAGTATTTAAAACACATGCATTTATTTACTCAATGTAATCTTTTTCAGGCAAATATTACTGTTAATTTTAACTATTCTAAAATAAACCAAAAATGTACCTTAGATATGACTAAATATTATTATACAACCATCAAAAGAAATTTAAGCCATAATCTGAAACAGAACAAATATTACCGAGTTTTTCTATTACAAATATCTTAGTGAACTTTAACTAAGACAAAACTAATAGTAACTTTTCAGACAATTCCTTAATATTGTTTAAAAAAAACGCAATGCTTCGGTTGGCAGATTATTTCACTTATAAAACAAGAAAAATGTTTGGTTATGGGTGTAAAATCTGCTACTGGAACTGGTACTTTTTAAAATCAATATAAAGGAATTATTTATTTTAAACAAGCTCATAGTTCTTGCTGAAATGTTCCCTGTTAGTTTTGTTTTATTTCGATTGTACGAAGATATTGGGTCTTAAATCTAGACAAAATATTATTATTATTATATATATGTTGGGTTTTTTTTGCAGTGTAGCCTGTAAGCCACAAGCATCAAGCAAATTATCAAGAATAAATTATATATATGTATCTAATTTATTTCAGGGAAATAAGTACAACTTTTTATTATATTTTTATTAAATTAAAATGCACCAGTAAGTGTGATAAAAGGTATTACAGATTTTTTTGGTCAGATCAAACACTGTTTGCGCCTGAGTGTACTCTGGTGTGACAGCTGTGTGGGTGATAAGATACTTATCATATGATAGAAAATGGAACTGAAAGTAAGTTTAAAGGTCAAAAGTATTAGCTGGCTTGTCAGTGGCTGAATTAAGTGTAGTTTCAAATCTTCTTTCTTATTTTACAAATGCTGGTGGTGAAATTTGCCTCTTGGATGCCAAATGTATGCAGATTAGAAAATAAAATCAATAATCTATTATCTGCTTTAGCCAACACTGCAGACAACTAATGTGGTACTGTGAAAATTTAATGATAGTAATTCTGCAGGTTTTGATTTTATTGTAAAGCATTAATATATTATCAAACACTCAAATGAAATAATACTTAACATGCTGCAGGTTCCAAAACTCAATTTCAACTCTAGAAAACATTTATATGAAACACAAAAAGTTTGTCCTAATGGTTTAAATATCTGGATTCTGTTCTTTTTTAGTTCAGTAAAATATGTGTTTATGTTTTTTAGGTTTTTTTTTATTTGTAGAAAACGGTAAAAAATATCACGATACTCCAGGAAAAGTGGTTTTTGAATCATAAAAACAAGCAGTCTGAGATACACTGTAAAAACACAAATTTTTACCAAGTATTTTTGTCGAGGTTCTACTAAAAACATCTCAGTAGATTTGAAAAAAGGCTAAACTAACTTACATGTAATGTTTCATCAGGTTGTCAGCTTGTTTTAAGTCAATATTTTCTTCACATTGATGGAAAAGTTCCAGTTACATAACGTAAACATGTGAACAATATCTTGTTATAAGTGAAGTAATGTACTAATAACTAGTACTTTTGTTTTGTATCAATATTAAGGAATTAACTGTAAATAGCTCAAATGTCTTGCTGAAAAGTTATGTATGAGTTAGTTTAATCTCATTTAAAGTGTACTAAGATATTTGCACAAAAAACTAGAGCAAGAATATTTGGTAAAAATGTGTTTTTTTCAGTGTAGTCCTTGAAATATTTCTTATAAGTAAAAATATGCCTGTAGTTGAGAAACTGAACCAAAATGTTTCCTATTTTGAGGAATCTGCATCAATAATGGGGGTTTGTGTCAGTAATGTTGGTAACAATCATCGCTGTTCTTTTTTGCAACTTACAATAAATAGCCTCTTCTTGCTTGTTTGCACGACTTTGACATTTAGCTTCCTTTGTAGGTTGTTCAATAAGTATCTACAATCGTTTCTACGGCTAACTTCTCCTTTTTTACCACAAAAGACTCAGACCTTTAGAGCCATTGTGAAGTTCTGGTCAGTAGTGGAAGGCCAGCCACAATCAGCTGTGTAGTTCTAGTTTTACTTCAATAAAAGAAAATGCATTCTGGTACTTACACTACATTATTATTAAGAAATTAACACAGTTCAGATTCATGAGTCACATTTTTGTAGCACTGCTTTGGCTAAAACGTCTTTATAAGTTTAATTATTCAGCTCAAGAGTGTTTTCACACCTCAAAGTTTGGTAAACTCGGTTCAACTAGTGACTAAAGTTGTAACATTTTCTACATTTCTAGCTGCTGCGGTTCAGTTTCATACAAAAGTGAATTTGGGCCGTTGTAAATAGAAAAAAACGTTTTTAAACTCACTCATGAGTGTAAAAATTCAAAGATTTTTGACTTTTGTACATTTTCTGAGTTTGAAATGTCTATTTTTATAAACTTTTTATTATGTTTTGTCTAGAAAATTTCTTAGATTGCATAATAAAAAAATATTTGGTGGAAATTTACTTCTTTATTTAATCTATAATGGCCTTAATGCAGCATTGTGCTTCCAAACTGCACTGAACCAAATGCTTAGAAAACCTGTTCCCCTCCTCGCCTGTGGGGGCGCTGCACCAAGAATCACTAAGGGAGATGGAACAAAAATCTCTGAAGAACTTTATTTTTCACAAAATGTAAACAAACATGAAAAGGATTTCACCACTTGTAGGACTTTTCTTTTCTCTTCGGCAAAAGACGTGAGCCATTTTTTCTGTTAGCGCCAGGTTAGCACATTTGTTCTGGTTGTATTTACCCAGAATGCTCTGCCCTGTAACCCACTTCTTGCTTCTGGAACAGTCTCTGGACCGTTTGACGTTCAAAATGCATTTGAATTGCGCCTGAGTTCACTTCAACCAAACAGAGACCAAAGTTTGTAGGTGGATCAGAGTTAACTTTTTTGGCTCGTATCAGAGTTCAATTACACATTCACACCTCCTCAAACGAACCAGACTTTCTAGGAAAACGAACTCTAATGTATTAAAGCAAACTAAACCGGGCTAGCGAGTAGCAGAACTCACCTTTGGCAGTGGGCAGCAGCCCCACTTCTGAGACGACTGCATAAAGCAGCAGGTTGTGTCCTGAGGGCAGCTGGTGTGATCATCACACTGATTCCTCTCTTCTTCCTTCTCCTCCTCTTCCTCTTCATCATCTCCCTCTTGTATGGATCGCTCATCCTCTTCACTGGACTCTGCTGGGGTTGTCACCAAGCATTGGGTTGTTGTGGTGGGTACCGGAGTGGTGAACGCAGCGACCTGCAGCATGACGGACGTTGAGGCTGAAGCTTGTAAACAACCAGTGCTGGTCGGGTTACAGGTGGTGCCTTCAGGGCAGCAGTGCAGATGGTCGTCACAGCAGACCGCCTAGCAAATAAAATGTCAGACAAAATAAAATACATTTGCAGCCATTGGAGAGAGCAGCATAATAGATCACCTTTAAAAATCCACCTTTAAAGGTGGTACTCGATGCCTTCTAAAGGAAGTGTCTGTACTTCCTTCAGAAAGTTTGGACGAAATTAGTGTTTGTTAGCCATTTAGCGATACCTCTGCTGTTACTCAATGCTAAGAGATGATATAGACAATCTACCACATTGCATCTATAACAAAGGTGATTGATTAGCTAATTTAAAATCTGCTCTACTGATGATCTGGCCAGAGAGTTGGTGTGTGGGTCGCCTTTTTATTTTACAGAACCGAAACGGACCAAATTCTGCAGCAGACCTACATGTTAAGGTTGTCAAAGTCAAGCTAGCATAACTGAGCTACTTCCCTTCACTGATCTTTTTGAATTAAAACTTTTTCCTGACCTTTTAATCTAGTTGTAGTGTTGACAATAAGTAGTAAAGCATTGCGTCTCTTTTTCTTCTTTGTCACGTATACTTTTAAGATTTAGCACATTATGACGACAACAATGCTAGTCATTGTCAGCAAGCAGGTTTTAATCCGCCAGCAGAAGATGAGATGTCACGTTGCAACGTGTTTATACCCAATATCTACCAGTATAATCCCTAAAACGCGGCTCCAGAAACTATATTCTTCAAATTCTCTGGAGGTCAACTGTTGGTTTGCTAACCTTAGGCAGAGGACAGCAGGCCCAGGCACCTTCCGTGTTCTTACAGCAGGTGGTGCCATCGGGACAGGCGGTGGTGTCGTCACATGGCACATTCTTCACCTGCACCTCCACACCCGATCTGGAGATCGCTGGTTTCTTCTCAAACCAGGGGATGGAGAGAAGGTCATCTTCACATTTTCCTGCTGCCAAGTTACATTTCTTCCCCTTTGGACAGCAGTGTACAAAATCTTCACAGCAAACAGCCTGAGGATGACATGGTGGACAAAAAGAATTAAATAATTACTCAGAAGCACTTTGGACTTTTAAAATTGACATACTATGCTTCCTTGGGAGCAGTGGGTTGCTGAGCCGCGGTCTATGCAAATCATGTTCATCACATTTTTTGCATTCTTAGATAATAAGATTCCAGTCTTAAGCTTGTAGGACCGCTTGTCCCTTTGTATCCAATCAACATTTACACTAGTATGTGAAAATGGCTACAAAGAGATGCACAATTATACAAGCCAACATCTTAGAAAAGCAGAAGAGGGGCCTCCTGCACAACCAATGAGAATGCAGTGAGTGGTTTTTGGATGGTAACTCAACAACAAAACACTTCTGTTTACCAGCAGCCATTGTACGTGTTGAAACTCAGCTTGGGTTGCTTGGTAATGGAGCAGTATGATGTCGTATTCCGGAGGTTTTAAAGCGGCTCGTTTTTCAGACACCAAAAACATTAATTTGTTGCCCAAATATGGCTGTGTCATTTATTTAAGAGTTTGTCTGTTTTTAGAAGTAGAGACCCAAATAGAAGTACAAAAATGTGCAAAATGTGACTTTTGGGTCCCCTTTCAGGTTCCAATATATCAGTTTTGAAAACATTTCTAAGAAATTGTCTCAGCTTACCTCTGGCAGAGGACAACAAGCCCAGCCGCCTTCTCTTGTTTTGCAGCAGGTGGTGCCATCGGGACAGGCGGTGGTGTCGTCACATGGCACATCCTTCACCTGCACCTCCACACCCGGTCTGGAGATCGCTGGTTTCTTCTCAAACCAGGGGATGGAGAGAAGGTCATCTTCACATTTTCCTGCTGCCAAGTTACATTTCTTCCCCTTTGGACAGCAGTGTACAAAATCTTCACAGCAAACAGCCTGAGGATGACATGGTGGACAAAAAGAATTAAATAATTACTCAGAAGCACTTTGGACTTTTAAAATTGACATACTATCTTCCTTGAATAGGTCAGGATAGCTCTATGGTCTATGCCAGGGGTTGGCAACCCAAAATGTTGAAAGAACCATGTTGGACCAAAAGAACAAAAAAACAAAACTGTCTGGAGCTGCAAAAAATTAAAAGCTTTACATAAGGCTTATAATGAAGGCAAAACAGGCTTTAAGAGTTTATATTAGCCTATTATCAAACTGACTAAGTGTATACATAAAAAACATTCAATACTAAATGTTTATTTTCCCTGCAGTGCTTCCTGGAAGGAATGAGGCACCATGTGACTCTGTTGTATGACAGTGCTTTAAGTTTACCTTCCCTTACAATATTAATGTATAGTGTTTTGTTGCATTGATAAAATTAAAAAGATGCAATTTAGAAATCAGATTTCTGATTCCATTTTTATTATGTAGATCAACAGAGAAAGGGTCATTTTTTTCCTTTTGGAACTCAGAAAATCTGCTCCCAAATGCAGTTTGCATAACGACAATTTCTCTTTATAAATAATCATCGTGAAGTGTGTGATCGAAAAAACAACTTGTGCGAATAAACAACAAAACGGAACGTGCATAACGTGCCCCTTCTCTGGGCAACAAAAGGAGTGCAATAAAACACAACCTGCAGTTATAAAAATAAAGCAGTTGCCTTTTGAAAAGCTAAAGTATATAAAATTAAATTAATACAGTTTAAGTTTGATTTCTGTGCAGATGCCAAGCTTCAGTTTATAAAAACAATCACTTTGTTACTAAATATATGTGCCTATAAGGCAGGATTGTGTTCTTATGTGTTTAATGTGACTTCTGTTTACGGACATCACTGCACAGCTTCTCAACATCAGACATGTAAGATGTAACTTTAATCTTCATGAGGGAGCTAATATAGCGCCTTCCCTGGAAATGTCTTTCCACATTACCGTATTATTCAGACTATAAGCCGCTACTTTTTTCCCACCCTTTGAACCATTCAGCTTATAGCCTGGTGAGATTTATATATTTACGTTTTCAGTTTGTTTTTTATTTATTTATTTATTTTTCATTTTTTTCAAAATAAATGTAGGTGCGGCTTACAGTAAGGTGAGCTCAATAGTCCAGAAAGTACGGAACTCTTTTTGTTATTTGACGACTTCTCGCTACAGAGCAAACGTTCAGGTAATCCTTCAGCATTAGCCATGAACGCAAATGATTCGGTCCAAGAATTGTAGAATCTCTCCTCCACTATTTTTCTCTTTTCCCCTTCGCTATGCATGGCCCACCACACACACCTGTCACACACCTGTCGGTTTGTTTACAACAGCCACATGCCTCACACCCCGCACAGCTGGAAGAAAGGTCACAGGCTACGATGCAAATCTTCCTTTACAGGAATGTTGAAGTTTAATATTTATTCTACACATTTTTATAGCATTGGAAAACTTTAAGAATGGTTGTGTCATGTTTGTCTTCCTACAGAAACCATATTAAAACAAAAAATATTTTTCGCACCCCCATCTTTTTCCATTTACAAACGTTTTGGAAAAAGCTCCAGAGAGCCACTAGAGTAGCGCTAAAGAGCCGCAGGCGGCTCGGGAGCAGTGGGTTGCTGAGCCGCGGTCTATGCAAATCATGTTCATCACATTTTTTGCATTCTTAGATTCCAGTCTTAAGCTTGTAGGACCGCTTGTCCCTTTGTATCCAATCAACATTTACACTAGTATGTGAAAATGGCTACAAAGAGATGCACAATTATACAAGCCAACATCTTAGAAAAGCAGAAGAGGGGCCTCCTGCACAACCAATGAGAATGCAGCGAGTGGTTTTTGGATGGTAACTCAACAACAAAACACTTCTGTTTTCCAGCAGCCATTGTACGTGCTGAAACTCAGCTTGGGTTGCTTGGTAATGGAGCAGTATGATGTCGTATTCCGGAGGTTTTAAAGCGGCTCGTTTTTCAGACACCAAAAACATTAATTTGTTGCCCAAATATGGCTGTGTCATTTATTTAAGAGCTTTGTCTGTTTTTAGAAGTAGAGACCCAAATAGAAGTACAAAAAAGTGCAAAATGTGACTTTTGGGTCCCCTTTCAGGTTCCAATATATCAATTTTGAAAACATTTCTAAGAAATTGTCTCAGCTTACCTCTGGCAGAGGACAACAAGCCCAGCCGCCTTCTCTTGTTTTGCAGCAGGTGGTGCCATCGGGACAGGCGGTGGTGTCGTCACATGGCACATCCTTCACCTGCACCTCCACACCCGATCTGGAGATCGCTGGTTTCTTCTCAAACCAGGGGATGGAGAGAAGGTCATCTTCACATTTTCCTGCTGCCAAGTTACATTTCTTCCCCTTTGGACAGCAGTGTACAAAATCTTCACAGCAAACAGCCTGAGGATGACATGGTGGACAAAAAGAATTAAATAATTACTCAGAAGCACTTTGGACTTTTAAAATTGACATACTATGCTTCCTTGAATAGGTCAGGATAGCTCTATGGTCTATGCCAGGGGTTGGCAACCCAAAATGTTGAAAGAACCATATTGGACCAAAAGAACAAAAAAACAAAACTGTCTGGAGCTGCAAAAAATTAAAAGCTTTACATAAGGCTTATAATGAAGGCAAAACAGGCTTTAAGAGTTTATATTAGCCTATTATCAAACTGACTAAGTGTATACATAAAAAACATTCAATACTAAATGTTTATTTTCCCTGCAGTGCTTCCTGGAAGGAATGAGGCACCCAAATAGAACTACAAAAATGTGCACAATGTGACTTTTGGGTTCCCTTTCAGGTTCCAATATATCAGGTGTGAAAACATTTCTAAGAAATTGTCTCAGCTTACCTCTGGCAGAGGACAACAAGCCCAGCCGCCTTCTCTTGTTTTGCAGCAGGTGGAGCCATCGGGACAGGCGGCCGTTTCATTGCAAGCCACTTTGTTGACTGAAGGAGGAAAAAGCAGATTTCAGTTGATCAAACTCTCCTGCTGGAAAATTTTGTTTTTAAACAGTCCTATCCTAAATGTCAGATTGTGAGAAAAATGTGTTTGTGTCTTTTTAATCTGTATGTAACTCTACTTCAGTAATTTTATGAAAAGATGTACTTTTAGGAGTATTTTTACTACGCTGTACTTTTTACTTTTACTTGAGTAATTTTATTATAAAGTATTTCTCTAATTTTACTGAAGTAAAATTTCTGGTTTCTCTACCCACTGAATGAAAAACAAACAAAACATCCCCAGACACAGACACCTGCAGTTTTTATTAAAGTTTAATAAGATTTACATTAAAAGAAACTGATTTGGGAAAATGTTCTTTTGCCTAATTTTGTTAATTTTTTTATTAGTTATATGTGTTATTGTAATTTTGGTGCTTCAAACTCCAACACTTAACTTTATATTTTTATATACATATAGTCTAATCTAATATAGTCTAATTATGTAATTTTTAAATAATAAATGACTGATAATTTGATCACTCAGTACTTCAGTAGACTTTTTACTAAAGATTTTTTTACTCTTACTTGAGTAAATTCTTGGATGGCTACTTTTTACTTTTACTGTAGTAAAATATGTTGAAGTAGTCCTACTTTTATTTGAGTACAGTGTGAATAATCTTGTTAGTGTGAATGTTACTTTGAAGAAGCATGAAGTACAATTTCACCTCCATCTGCCTTAGTAACAGATGACACATCCACTTCCTCCTCCAAAGGAGGAAGTGGACTGGCTGTAGCAGCTTCAATGGATTTCTCTGATTCTTCCTCATCGGCTGTCTTTGCGGTAATTTCTTCACCCTCTGGAAAAACAAACACACCCAGATTTCTTAGTTATAGCGAAGTCCAGCTCACCAGTCCTTCCAGTTGACACACATTCCTAACCGTTTTGGTTCTCCCAGTCTGCTCTCTGTCTGGCAGGGAACTTAGCCCACATTGGCAGCTCCTTTTTGGTAGATATGGAAATGCATTTCATTTGTTCAATGTTGCATGTTGTCCCTTCAGGGCAGCAGTGTTTCTTATCATTGCAGCACACAGCCTGTTTGGACAATAAAGTCACACGTCAGCCCAGGATAAGACACAATAAAGATGCGATAACTTGGATGTGAGTCGATGTGGGTCATGCAAATCATCCACTTGACTTTTCCCTCCTTTACTATCTTGCTCACAGTGTCCAGTCCTACTATTATGGAGCAATATGACTGAAGACTGATTAGTGCATACCTTTGGCATTGGACAGCAACCCCATTTGCCTTCTGGAGTTTCACAGCAGGTTGTTTCATCTGGGCATTCGGAAACGCCATCGCTACACCGGACAGCTGTCACACGTTCTTTAAAAAAACAAAACAAAAAAAAAAAAAACTAAATAAATCAATAAAAACTATGACAAAAATGTCTTAGTCAACACATCAGCCATACTCTATATTGATGTAAATGGCAGAGTTTTTAGCATAGTTGAAATCATTTTTTTAGCTGAAAATGCCTTCCTTGCTTCAAAAGGAATGCTATGATATTGCATTTAGTTTATAAAATGTTCATTTTCCTTTCTAAAAAAGTAATTAAATGTTTGCATCTTTTAATGTATTTAATATTGAATAAAAAAGGTTTATGAGGTTAAATGAAGAATCTGCTGATTTCATTACCCGATTATTTGATAAATCGTCAGAATAATTGTTACTTATAGCCTTAAATAAAGATGAAAGACTGAAAAAGATAAATATCATGATAAATCCAACCTTTTTGGATGCAGGAGCGGCTGTCGATGCTGCAGTGGTGGCCCTCAGGACAGCAGTGCTTCCCATCAGAGCAGGAGATTCCCTGTTGGATGGCATCAAGTTAGAAAAACATCCATAAAATCCTCACACACTCACTTATCCAAAATGACAAGATTGTATTTCTAAATATTTTGTGACAGTTTGTTATGAGACAGATAATCGATCTCCTCCACCGTCTCCCTCAGCTACTCTTCCAGTCTGACAAAATGCATTGTTCCAACCGAAAACAACCAATCAGAGCCAGGAGGAGGGGCTTAGTGCTGTCAATCAACCACATGCGTGAACAATTTACCGTTAAAGGAAAACAGTTTATCCGCCATCGGTGGCTATGCTAACTCCCCTGAGCATTCATAACAGGCTGTGCTAGCTGCAATGTAGCACAGAGCAAGGGGGAGAATAACAGAAGATGATTGACAGCACTAAGACCCGCCTCCTTGCTCTGATTGGTTGTTTCTTGTGTGACAAGGCAGAGGAGCTACATTTTTTTCAAAGATTATCTGTCTCATACCATGCTGTCATAAAATAGTCATGACTTCAACAAATATGTAATATATATATATGTCTTATAAAAGTTACATACTGTAGCTTTAAGGCTCAAAAACTAAAATTTGATTACCTTCGCTAGCGGACAGCATCCAAACTTTGTCAAAGTCTTCAGGCAGGAAAACTCAGCAGGGCATCGTGACTGATCAGGACAGATGTTATCGTCGTCTTCACCCATGTAGGACTTGATCATCCTGAAGGACTGCATGGACAACAAGTGAGGAACGCCACTCAGAATACATAGTTCCCACCAGTCTGAACTAAAAGTGATCTGAGCAATCTTAGTAGGCAAACGCATGCGCTACGCATAGAGGAACTCATGTCTTTACGGCAAATAAAAATAAAATCTGTGGATACTCTTGACCAATGTGCGAGATCAAGGTATATTAAAAAATGGCTGCTGTTGGGATTGACCCATGTGAGACAGAGAAGGCAAATATGTCAGATGATGTGGACAAGTATTCAAATTGTAACAGAGTAATAGTTGTTATCAGAGCTGGGTAGTACATTTATTCAGTTACATTTACTTGAGTAACATTTTCGAGAAAAAAAAATACTTTTAGGAGTATTTACAATGCTGTACATTTTACTTTTACTTGAGTAATTTTCTTATGAAGTATTTCTACTCTTACTTGAATAAAACGTATGGATACTCTACCCACTCTGAGTAACTTCAGTGAATGAAGAACAAACATGTTTTACCAAACATTCACCAGAAACAGACACACACCTGCAGTTTTTGTTATTTTGGTCTGTCTGATAATGTAATTTTTAAATATTAAATGATTGATAATTTGATTAGTTACTTACTTGAGTAGACTTTTTACCAAATACTTTCTAGTCTGACTTAAGTAATTTCTTGGACAGCTACTTTTTGCTGTTACTTGAGTAAAAATATGCTGAAGTAGTAAAATTGAGTACAATTTTTGGGCGCTCTGCTCAGCCATGACATACACGTCGGCTACAAGTCCGTCTTAGCTAGCAGCTAAAAGCTACATTCGCTAAGCTAATTTTGCTACTTCGGCAGTACTTACTACAGTAAATATCACTGATATTCCTCTTAGTATTACACAGAGGTAGCTAGAGTACTCGGAAATGTAATACAATAATAGTTGTAATGTATTTATACAGTTTATAAGTTAGGAACACGGTAAGCACTAGTTCTAATCTTGTTGCTTCACGGTTCACTGTTGTCATAGCAACTCCATAGCAACTGCCTGCTAAGATGGCTGTCAGTTACCAAGTTCACGGAAGTGCGACGTCTCATAAGAATTACGTATGCTTAAACCGGGTTTGTGGATGAAAACAAGAGGATGTTACTCATACTTTAGAGACTGTGGGCTGGAGAGCGGAGGTCCTTTCCATCCATGGGATGGACACGGTGTCGTTCACACAACGGGACGCCTCTGGGTCGCAGATCGTGTCTGCTGGACAGCAGTGGATGTGATCCTCACAGCATTCAGCCTTTGGAGACGGGAGTAGCGGGAACACTTTGACTACCAAAGTTAGTACGGATATCTCCTACTCTGAATGAGACTAGCTCTTTTATCTACTTTATACAGTAATAAAAAAACCTTTCGATATGAATAGCGCTACTATAGAATAACGTTTACTTTAGAGTACAGAAACTTTATCTGCTATGTCAATTTAACTGCGACATGGACCTAATAAGGATAAAACAGTACGTCACAGCGGAATGCGTTATGAGGATGTGCAGAAGCCTTTTGTGATTAAATATTTATTAAGAATAGTACAACAGTGAATAATTGAGGAGCAAAACTTAAGCAACTCAGCTTAAAATTAGGGTGAAGCTAAAGGGCCATAAAGAGAAATACATGCACTGCAAAAATACAAAATCCTACCAAGTATTTTGGTCTATTTTCGAGTGCAGTTATCTCAGGACACTAGAAATCAGACAAAACTGACTTACAACTAAGTTTTGTCTGTAGATTGAAAATTCTCACAAATTATATATGTATTTTGTGTTGAAATAAATAGTTTTTGCATGAACAAATGTTTTCTGCTTTTAAACGTTGGAAGCCTAAATTTGTGGAAAAAATAACATAAATGTTTACTCCAGTCATCAGTCACATATGTTTCACTATATCTGTTTGTTAATATAATGTAGAGAAATACATAGTTTATTTTTGCTGTTATACTAAAGAGTGGAATATATACTATAAATTCCATTTAAGGAACTAAAACTAATCCAACTATGCAACACAAGGAAGTGTTGATTAGCTCTACAACACTTCCTTCATTGTTTTGTACACATAAAAATTAAAATTAAATGTGAAAAACTAATTTCGTAACATGCTAATAAATTATTTGTTTGTCTGTGTTGTATTATTTGCAGAAACTAGTTTCTAAGTAATATGCAATGCAATAATGAGAATTATCTTGTATTGTACTAGTAAAAAGATAATATAGTATCCCACTATTGTCTTTCTCTCTGTACCCCAGATAGAAAGATGCTTAGAGAAATTTGTTGTGCAGCCACATGTACCTGATCAAACGGGCAGCAACCATAGCTGTTTGTTGGGCTGCTGCAGCAGGTTTGACCTTCCGCACACCTGCCTCCATCTGGACACTCATCTGCACCAACCACGGCAACGATAGCCCAACAGATCACAACCCAGGTCTGCATCTGCAAGCAGTGAAAAGCACTCACTAACAGGAAGTCTCGAAAAAGTAAAGTGAAACTTAAAACCCCCTTTTCCCCTTTCAAAAATTATTGTTTGAGTCCTCAAATAGCAGCATAAACTGTTAGATTCCATGGGTTTTTCTGAGCAGTTATGCAGATAACCTTGAAACAATAATTCTGTTATAAAAATCAGTCTGTGTGAACTGAATAGGATGGGTTATTATTTATATTTTAGCCCGTTTGACACAAAGAAACATACATTTACAGAACCTCAGTGTCTACACATATTTGTTTATTTCCTGTGGTAGTACTGTACTTCCTTATCATACTGTCTTTGTCTCCCTGCGCAAAGGAGAGTGTTGTGTACACAACACTCCCAGCGTCATTAAAATGACAATTAATACATATTTAATATATATAAATAATACAAAGACATGTGAAAAACATGCGAAATGTGCATAAATATTGAATAACTTAAAACTTTTTTTTTTTTTTCGAATAAAAAAAAATGTACTTTTTAAGTTTCAGCCATAGCGGTTTGTTACGATTTGTTAGCATTTTTCCAACGGATTGAGAGTAAAAGAGGTTTTTACAGTGTTCTTACCTTTATTGAAGACAGAAAGGCTGTTGTGTAGTGACAGTGGAGCTTCCCCGCTGCGTCTCACCACAGTGAACCCCCACAAAGAGTCCTGCCGAACCTGCATCATCCCGAGTACGCCCCTATTATTGTCATAGGGCGGGGAAGCGAAAGGTGGATCTCTCAGTCTGCACTGTTTATTCACTAAACTTAAAAAATTTTGAGTTCATTGAATGATTTTTTGTTTGTTTTTGTCATCAAGTTGCATGGTTTGTAGTTATAACGGGTAACTTAATCTAACAGAAAACTTATTTACACGAAACTTCCTTGTGCAGCCAGTGATTTTGCAGCCCACTAGATGGCACCAAAGCGTCTGAAACAGCAGCAGGGGGATCCGAGTCCGTCCAACCGCTGATCTACAAATCATGCGTTCTGTCGAACGGGCTGTTTCTTTGGTTACGCAGATATTTTTTGAATCTGGGTTTCGCGTACGCTAGAGGATGTGCGGCGGCGAGGCCAGACGTTGGTAACGTTTTGTACTCGGGATGCTCTGTAATGGAGCGCCTGAGTAAAACGAATTACCGCAGATTGAGAAACTGACATGGGTGAAGGCACCTATGTTTCAGGAAAAGGCTGGCAGCTAAAGTAAGAGGTGGGTTACGTCAACTCATAATTTATAGCAAAGCTTCGCAGCTTGTAAACAGCAAGATGGCTACCGAGCTAATCAACGTTCTGCAGTTAGCGGTTAGCAAAACACCCACATTTGAAGACTAGATTAGACAATTTTATCTGAAACTAAGAGTTCCTGCTCACCTTTGTTGAACGCGTAGTTTTAGTACATATCGACATTTCACCAAGAAAAAATAATTATTGGTGTATTTTTTCGAGAAAGACAAATGCACTGAAGTTAGTCTCACATTGAGTGCCTAAAAAAAAAAAAATTATTCCGCTATTTTTAAGGACTCTAAATACGTTTAGTCCACTTTAGTTCAAGAAATAAAAATAATGACTTGTTAATTGTAGACTGTTTTTTTCAATCTACTTATATATTTTTAACATTTCTCCTGAACCTAATTTATGGAAAGAATCGGAAGCGAACTTCAGCATTGCGAAAAAGAACATGGCGTACAGCTGCTGAAATATATGCTAAAACACAAACAAAATGAAGCCTTAATCCACTCTATTAGGAAGCTAGATTATGGATCTAGTGTTTTACATACAACAAACGTGCATCCTGTAAACATAAGGCTGCTGTTTTGGTGTTTTTGTCGTGTAACGTGAGAGATTTCCGTTAAGATTATATAGCTTTCAAGCTTATTCCTGTGACCATTAAAGAATCTGACTAATTTGGTCAAGCCCTATGTATGATACGGCTGTAATGGCCACGTTTCATTATTAGTGAGCCCCCAGGAAGTGGACATGCCAGCGGAAACACCTCCTCCTGTAGGGAAACCGGTTTGAGACGGCTGTCACTTGTTGTAGATCAGGAGGCGAGGCTTTGGAGGCAGCATGCATGTGAAAGATAAGCTATCACAATGTTTCAAGGACCTTGTTTTAACAACTCCACCTAGACATACCCTGCTCAGTTAAAAAAGACATCTCGGGCTTCAATGCACGGTAATTTTTTTCATTTAGGAGTCAGTCTCTCTTGTTTAGTTTTTGTTTTTTTAATTAAATCTGCTACAGATAGCAGCTTTCTTCACTCCTGCTGGACTGTAGCTTGTTGGACCAGTGCATGATGTTTTCGACCTGCTATTTTGTATGTTTTGTTTATGTTTGGTCTGACAGGTGGGCAAGATGGGGGAGCGGACCGTTGGCGGCCCAGTGGCTGCGATCTCTCCAGTGCAGCAGATGCTGGCCTCTGGCACTGGAGCCCTCCTCACATCTCTATTTGGTTAGCTTATATAGAAGCAACAAGAGCAAGAGCCATAGAGTTTTTACTCCCATGTTTTTTTCCTTTGTGATTCTATTTGCACCTGTTTTGCTGCTCCTGTTGTGATTGGCTGTGTGGATTTGTTTGCAGTCACTCCGCTGGACGTTGTGAAGATAAGGCTGCAGGCTCAGCAGACTCCCTTCCACCAGGGTAGGAAAACTGTTTCCTCACGTCGTGTTTAGATGGCTGCTCTCTAACTGCTTCTGCGTTTGAAGCTAACCCCTCAAACGGCTTTCTTTCTGCTCCACCTTGGCTTCGTTTTCTAGCTTTGGGCCGTGAATCCGCTCCATGGGGTGGAGTCGGCCGCTCGTCCAAATGTGAGTATTGATCTGCTGCAGCAGCGCACTCCGGTCTGATTGGAAAATATATAGGGCTGAAACGATTAATCAAATTAATAGTGATTATTGAAATAATTGTCATCTAATTTAGTAATTGATTAATTGTCTCACGCAGGCAGTTTCATCTGGGAATTCAAACAAGCCGCTGCTACACAGAACAGCTGTTACGACTTCTTTCACAGAAAACAAATCATAAAAAATAATAATAAAGATGAGAGCTGAAATGATTTATCACTATTAATTGATTATTGAAATTATTGATTAATTTAGATTAAAAAAACAACAAGAAAATGTTTCCGTAAATTATTTTGTAAAACTCCTCAAGTGGCAGTTTAACTTCACTTGATTCAAATTCTGCAAATAAAACAGTTTCCTATTGTTTTATAATAACAATAAGAAATTAAGACTGAATAAATGTGTGAGCTTTTAACACAATTAAGTTTTTAGCTGCTAATGGTCAAGTGTTCACTAAAGGAATGCCATTATTGCATTTTATGTAATAAAACGTTTATTTTCTTATTTAAAGATGAATTTGACTTTTCATTTACATCTTTTTATGCATTTCTAATATTGTAAAAAACGCTGCAAAACGTTCCACTTTTTTTCATCTCAATATTTGATAACTAAAATCATCGTTAGCTGCAGCCCTATAAATATATTTCTGTTCAGCCTCGATGAACTCTTTCTGCTTGTGAAGCTAAAATAACCTCCGATAGTTTATTTATTCGGCCACTAATCAACCCAAAATAAACTGTAGCAAGGTCGGCCCTGGTCTTATCTGCAGTGTCGTTGCCCCGTTTTTGTTGTTTCACGTTGATATTTTCAGAAGCAAAGTTTGAGGGGAGAAAGTCAACATGTAGGTTATTGATTAGCACGCAGCTTCTGAAGCTTTGCTGGGTGTTTTCTCTGCAGGGAAATGTTTTCTGTACTGCAACGGCCTGATGGATCACATCTACGTCTGCCAGAACGGAACCAGCTGCTCCAGCTGGTACCGAACACCGACGCATTTCAGTGGCACTCTGGTGAGCTGCATCACAGCTGCAGGTTTTACATGATTTTTTTAATGTCTGCGTAATTCACTGAGATGTTTTTTTTGACGCAGGATGCTTTTGTGAAAATCACCCGTCATGAGGGACTCCGCTCTCTGTGGAGTGGGCTGCCACCGACGCTGTGAGTTTCAGGGCGGCGCTTTGATTTCTGCCTGTTTTTGAGGCGTTATTGTTTAATTTAAATGCAGTCTGGCTCGTTTAGATTCAGTTTTCCCTGAATTTGAGAAAACTCTCCATGAATTGAAAAGAAAACAAGTTGGAGGGCAGGAAGCGGGGCAGACATGTTTGTCCACTCAGCAGATTTCTGCATAGAGTTAACATTCTCAGACAGTCTGACTACAACAGACAGAAAGCTGCTTATGACTGCAGAGATGCGGCATGGTAAAAGATTTTTCACATATTATCTGAACAGCTTCAAGTCGGCAAACCTGAATCTGTTTTTGTGTTCAAGTCAACATGATCATCATGGTCTGCTCCTGAATGATTTTTAAGATTTTATTTTCCAAAATAAAAGAAATAAAGTTTCAGAGCAAATTATCTCAAACTTGTTTTACCGGGAAATAAATTACAGTTTAGTATTCCTTCAAAGTTAAAAACGAATAAAAATCAATTTTCCATAAAGATTTCTGTTACTGAATGCCGTCTAGTTTTACAAATCAGACACTGTTTTTCTTTCTAACATTGTAACAGATCTCTGCATATTTAAAACTTGATTTGTTCTTGCTAACATGTGTTCAGATGCACACAAATATAAAGAAATTATGAATACAAAATAAACGTCTGTGTTCAGAAGTTACATAAATATTACAATTTGACTCCCAGATTAGTTTTATTTTGAACCTCAAAGGTTTCTTTGCATAAAAATGGATAAATACGTGTTCCTGGTCAAAAACTATATTTACACACAGATACAAATGCAGCATGGTGTGTTTAAATGCTGTTGGAAAACTGGGTCATAAACATATTCTGTTATTTCCTATGATGGAGTATCAGGGCTAGGCTAAGAAAGAAAAATGTAATTATCAGAATAAAGAGAATAAAATCATAAAGCCATAACAATATAAGAAAGGTTTGTTGATGTGTTATACAAATAAAATTTGATTGATTGAAAGTTGCAATAATACGAGGATAAAGTCCAAATTTGATGAAGACGCCTTGAAAAATAATTAAAACATGAAAATAAGGAATGTTTGGCATCTTGTGAAGTTATACTTTGGTATCAATTTAACAAGTAAGGAAATAATTAATCTTTTAACACATTATTTTATCAAATTATAATCAAAAGCAGAACTTTGAAATGATTGTAGAAACAACTGAGTTTATTTTTAAACTCAGTTGTACTGTTTATTTCAGATCTCTGGAAACTTTGCTGTTATTAAAATTATTTTTTTTCTGGTAATTTTATTACTTTCTTCTGGTTGTTACTTTATTCTGCTGCTGGTGTAACTTTATTCTCATGAAAAGTCTGGCCCAATATTCCATCTATAATCTGAATAAATGTAAATATAAACGAAACGACCACTGGTTGGTGGAGCGGCTCTTTGTCTGGGAGAAACGATCAGTTTTCTCCTCATGGTTCTGTGTGTTTAACTCTATTGAGCAATTTATTTGTTTCTAAATAAAAACTGTTTCTTTGTATGTTTTTAACGTGTGTGAAGGGTGATGGCCGTCCCAGCCACCGTGATCTACTTCACCTGCTACGACCAGCTGAGGGACTTCCTGTGGTTCGGTTTGGGCCTCCAGGGCAGCCATGTTCCTCTTCTGGCCGGAGGGCTCGCCAGATGTAAGAGGAAGAAAAAAAACCTCCTGCTGTTGTTTTTCTGTTGTTGTTTATCTGTAACGTGTTGTTCTGATGGTAGTGGGCGCCGTGACGGTCATCAGCCCTCTGGAGCTGGTCAGGACCAAAATGCAATCCAGGAAGCTGAGCTACAGCGAGCTGCGCGTGTGCATCCGCTCGGCGGTGGCCCAGAGCGGCATGCTGTCTCTGTGGAGGGGGTGGGGGCCCACTGTTCTCAGAGACGTGCCTTTTTCTGGTGAGATTCACTCACATCCTACTTACTTACATTTCCTTTCCTTTTCTAACTATTTGAAACTAATTTGTGATTGTAGAATCAGTTTGTCACAATAACAAATTATCATCTGCTGGATGATAAATGGTCCCAGAGTTTATTACGATAAATGATAATATTGTTTTGAGATGGTTTTCAAGTAATATAATGGTATTATAAAGTAAGAACACATTTTCAAAGATAAAAAAAATGTAAAATCTAATGAAAATTTAATACTGTAACTAGAAGACATTTTTAATATCCAAAATAATACACAAAGCAACAAATAAAATGAATTATGAAATGTACTTAAAAAAGGGCTTTTTGAGACCAAAACACCAGACTGAAGACTTTTATCATCCAGTTTTTTATAGAAAAACTGAAAAAAAATAAACAGTAAATCAATCAATTGGAAATGATTGAGTTTGTTCTAATTTATCATGCTATTAATAGGTTTATTGTAGATGGAGTTCAGTGATACCCGGGTCTTTGTCTTAGCGCTGTTTGTGTTGTTGTTGCAGCTTTGTACTGGTTTAACTACGAACTGGTGAAGGCCCAGCTGTGTGAGCGATACGCAACGTCGAAGCCCAACTTCTCCATCAGCTTCACTGCAGGAGCCGTTTCTGGAGCCGTGAGTCTTCAGTGGCGCTAACAGTCTTGTCCCACTTTGAATGACAGAAAGTACAGCAGATCCTGGCAGCAACGTCTCCTAAACACTAACAGGGCTGGAAAAGAATGGAAATTAGTTTGACTTTTGGGGAAAAGAAGCTTGAATTTGAACAAAATATCTTTATTTTCATGCTGCATCTCTCCATCTTATCTTCATGTTGTTCTCTGTGTGCATGCAGTGTTGGTAAGGGTGCTTGAAATCCTTGAAAGTGCTTGAATTGAATCAGGTGTTTTCAAGGTTTAGAAACGTTTTTTCCCTCACTGTCTAAAGTTAAATCTGACTAAACTTATTTATGGTTTGTCAGAATTACCAAAATTATTTCTATTTGCTAAATGCTAGAAAATTTTGCGAAAATTATTTTTTAAGTAACTTTCTTTATATATTGCTTTTAAGCATTTAATTTGAGTTGAAAGTTCTCGTACCGTAACATGATTAGTTTGTATGAATGTAATAATTATTTCTTATTTCTTATGGCCCAATAACTTATTGATTTGTGTAATCAAAATAAAAATGCTTGAAAAAATTTTAATTTTACTGTGTGTGTGTGTGTGTGTGTGTGTGTGTGTGTGTGTGTGTGTGTGTGTGTGTGTGTGTGTGTGTGTGTGTGTGTGTCCAGGTTGCTGCTGTCCTGACGCTGCCGTTCGACGTGGTCAAGACTCGGCGGCAGATCCAGCTGGGAGAGATGGATTCTCTGGGAGGTTGGCTCTCCATCGCCTGTATTTAAAAAGATTTAAAGTTTTAAAAAGACTTAAAATGAACCTGCTGCTGTTTGTTTCCAGTTTCCAGAAAGGGAACCACTTCCACTTGGCACATCATGAAGGAGATCTGGTCTGCTTTGGGCTACAGAGGCCTCTTTGCAGGTACACACACAGGCATATTTTAAATAAAAATCTCTTGTTTTCTTTTCCAAGGAGTTAAAAAACTATTTTTTGTTTAGGTTTTCTGCCCAGAGTGATCAAAGTGGCGCCAGCCTGTGCTGTCATGATCAGCAGCTATGAGTTTGGGAAGGCTTTCTTCCAAAAGGTGAACCTGGACCGACAGCGCCTGGCACCATGAACTCCACCAACAGGGGGCGCTGGTTGGCCTGGACATAAAAGAAGCACCTCCAACCTTCCTGCATGCCTGATAACACTTGCTAAAGGGTTAAGGAGAAGTTTGGATGCTCACATTTAGACATTTGGACTCATCTGTGAATCTGAACCTGCTGTGCATGACAGTGGAACAAACTCAAAGACTGCAACTTGATCCGTACTGTAGCATGAGGTCCAGGTGAAATGCTTTACCACGTTTTCTGTTGTCCTGTTGCGGTAAAACATGACAATTTTAGCGACTATCTGCTGTGTAGATAATTTAAAAAAAAGTTTGAATGTGGATTGAGTTATTTTTCATATGGAACAAGAGACGTGTGGGTAGAAATTGAAACTCGTTTCAGGAGATTCTCAGAACTTAGTGAGTGAATACTTTAGACACTGGACCAGAAAATGAGAAAATGTTGAAGGACGTAAATGTTTTCTGTTTTATAAGAAATTGTATTAAAATGTTACAACCTGGTTGTTGTTCATTGAGTGACTTCTTTCCAGTTTTATTTAATTATTCATCTTCCCATCCGTACCGACCAGCTTCCCTGACCTTTCTGAGGATAACGGTCCATAAATAATGATGTTGCCACCACCGTGTTTTAACAGGTGGATGGCTTGCAAGTCTTTTCTTTGTTTGTTTGGTCTAATCTAACATGATATTCATTAAATGTTCCAAAAATTGTTTCTTTTTTCAAAGAGATGCAAACCACCAACAGGTGGCAGGCTTGTACCGTTTCATGATTTTTAAATAAAACTTCAGTATTTTCTAACTGGAGCAACAATATTCTAAAATATTCCAATGACAAAAGGATAAGTTTTAGAAAACTGCTAAATCACAGCAATTTGAAAATACATGAATACATTTTAGCTTCATATTTTTTTTACCTGCTTTTCTGCTGAGATTCTGATAAACATGAGCAGTAAAGTGGACTGAAGTTGACTTTGATCTTGTTTTTTGATTGGTTGCTCAGCATTGTTCCACCACTACCGTGCTTCACTGTGGGTAGGATGTACTTTCAGTGATCCAAGTTTTGTTTTTGTGTCAAACGTACCTCATTTAGCAACATATAACATAAAAACTATAAACAGTAAGAAACTGCTAACAATTAAGCAGCTGTTTTATGTTAAACAGGAGGACATCATTAATTTACAGCAATGAAAAAAGTATGTACTGTAAAAATCAGACATTATTTTGGAAGCTCACTGCTGAACAAAATAAAATTTTGTATATAATTCTAGCCTCATAAAGACACTCTTAGGGTGGCATAGACTATTTTTATTATTTCATTTCAGAACATTTGTGAACCATATCAAACAAACTCATCCACTGCATCATAAATAATTAAATGTCTAAATTGGGCTCTCAAAAATTGGGTTCTGTAAAATCTACTTTTTTTTTTTTTTTTTTTAAGGTTTACATCATGTTATAATGTAATTCCCTCATCAAAAACATTCCTGGAGTGTTGATTTTTTTTCCCATGAAGATTAGAGAAATCCTTTAATCTCCATGGCAACCATTCAGCTAAAATCCCTGAATGGTTGGAGTATCCCTGCCTTCAAGGTGCAGCTCCTCCTTGGAGCTGCAGTTTCCAACCTTTCCTTTCCCGCAGCTCCCCCACTCAGCTCCTTCAGACTAGCCAGCAGCAATTAGCAAACAGCTGGTGGAGCTGCACATCTGCTGAGCTCATTATACTTCTCAAAGAAATGCTGGTAAAAATGTTGACAAATGGTCAGTAGAAGAGCCGAGTTGTGATGCCACAAAAACATTTTATAGCCATTTGTGCTATAAAACAGCACTCTTTGTCTGGAAAACACGTTATACTGCCCCTTTAATAAGCTTGGACACACAACTCTGTGAACAACTTGTTCAAAAATAACCTTTTGTTGAGTTCTGCAGGGGAGTGGTTTCTCTATATTTAGAGGCTGATGGGATCCAGCTGGTGCTCATCATCACCAATCAGTAAGGGCCTTAAATAGGAGCGACTTCCCTGAGGCAGATGCCTGATGGTTTCGCTTCAACAGTGGTACACTCCAGTGCTCTCATTTACAGCGTTGAACTTGTTTCTGTTTCCTCTCCCATCTATTCCTTCCTCATAAAAGCAGCTCTGAACACTTCCTGGTGTTCAGGAATTACCTGAATTACCTGATCCTCACTGCTCCTCTAGGCCTTGCCCCTGGATACCTCCATAACCACCAGCCAGCTGCTGCCTGTTCCTCCCTGCTGCCGCAGATCAACGCCTCTCCATTCTCTCTCCATTTCACTTAACTAATTCAATAAATCTGTTAAACTGCGTTTGGTGTTCGTAGTTGTTGCTTGCCTTTGAGTCCTGGTAACTTCTCACCATCACACCTTAATGTCTTTCCCTTCTTGTGAAGGGCGTTTATGATAATCATGTAGCTGAATGACGTAGAGTGAGAGACCATTCAAACCCCTGGAAAACCTCTGCAGGTGTTTTGTGTTGCAATTTTCCTACTATTCTAATTTTCTGAAAAACTGGAATAAACAAGGATTTGAAATATATCCCTCTATGTATGATGAATGGATTTTACGTTCTTAAATAAGTGACAAAAATATTTTAAAAATTTCTTTTCACAAACTGGTACATTAGGGCCCTTTTTGTCTCAGGGGCCCCAGTCTCATAATTCTAACAGTCATATTGGTGTTATTCACAAAAAATGAAACAGAAATCTGCAGGATTTACCGCCTGCTGGTTTTTATTGACTGCAGAAAAACTTCTTTACTGCTGCACATCACATCCATCCAAATTCACTCATTCATCTGTTGGTAGAAGTAAAAGCTACAGTTAGGTTGACCACACCTAGAAAATACAGTGGAAGAGAAATGAAAGTAAAATGAGTCATGTCCATGTTTGGACTTCCTGGAGGTTTTTATAAGAGGGAAGGTGAGATTCAGGCCGCACTCTGAGACGGACACAGACAGAGGTAAGTCAGGAGGATACAAACTTTAATATTTCTCTGAAAAGGCTGATTTTAAACAGGAAATATCTTGTAGCAGAGGCCCAATTTCAAGATAATTAATGGCACTTTGTGACTGGAAAGCACATAATACTGCCTCTTTAAATGAAACTTAAAAAAACATTAAGAACAACATTATTATAAAACAGGCAGTAACTAAAACAGTCATGGAGTCTGAAAAAACTAGAGAGTAGAAAACTCTCCTGGTATAATTTCACAATTTGATTTGATAAAATGCATGAATAGATTTAAATGTTTCCAATCCTTTCCTGCAGGGATTCTGACGCTAACATGAGCAGGGTACAGTGGATTGAAGATGACTTTGCTCTTCCTTTTGGAGCGTCTCGATTGATTACTGAAGAGCCGGAAGACGGCCAAACCTACATCATGTATCATGGCACCAAAAAGGAGAATGCTGAGGGAATCCGTAGGAACGGTTTCTGTCAGTCTGCAGATGGGATGCTTGGTCGTGGGGTCTACCTCAGCAGAGACCTGCAAAAAGCAAGTCGCTATCCTATTAATCATCCTGAATGGGATAAAGTGGTCATCGTGGTTCAGGTCAATGTGGGGAAAGTGAAAGCAATTGATCGCCAGAACCACCCTCTGCAGAAGACCTGGCATAACCATGGGTATGACACCGCCTGGGTGCCGCCCAACTGTGGGATGACGAAGAGCGGCCTGGAGGAGAACTGCGTCTGGGATCCTGCTCGAATCCAG
Organism: Gambusia affinis; assembly: GCF_019740435.1. NCBI lineage: Eukaryota > Metazoa > Chordata > Actinopteri > Cyprinodontiformes > Poeciliidae > Gambusia > Gambusia affinis. Next base: position 21,737,167 of record NC_057886.1, read on the forward strand.
TACCTTCATCTCATTAAACCCACTGAAATCCCAGGCCAGTCCAACTCGGACAGCACTGGTTACATGTAAAATATTTACATGATTTGCAAGTTAAAACAAGTGATGATTGATTCAAATGTATGTTTGGATGAAGAAAATCATGTTTCTCTCTGTCAATTTGACCGGAGCAATAAAGTTTTTAAAGTTCAAAGTTGTGACTGATTCTAAATTAAAACATTTCAGTCTCTGATATCACTTAAAAAACTGCAGATGCGTAACTTTATTTTAAAAGTTACGGAGTTATGAGGCACTCAGACATACCTCCATGACTCCTGATCTGTTAGTAGTCTTCCCAGGTCTTTACATTAGGGCCCTTTTTGTCTCAGGGGCCCCAGTCTTATAATCCTAACAGTCATATTGGTGTTATTCACAAAAAATGAAACAGAAATCTGCAGGATTTACCGCCTGCTGGTTTTTATTGACTGCAGAAAAACGTCTTTACTGCTGCACATCAGATACATCCAAATTCACTCATTCATCTGTTGGTAGAAGTAAAAGCTACAGTTAGGTTGACCACACCTAGAAAATACCGTGAAGGAGAAACGAAAGTAAAACGATCCATGTCCATGTTTGGACTTCCTGGAGGTTTTTATAAGAGGGAAGGTGAGATTCAGGCCGCACTCTGAGACGGACACGGACAGAGGTAAGTCAGGAGGAAACAAACTTTAATATTTCTCTGAAAAGGCTGATTGTCAACAGGAAATATCTTCAACAAATAATCAAGATAAAATTCAGTTTGATATTGTGCTAAAAAGATCTATCAATGAAACTTTTTCACTGGGTTAAAGAAAAGCAAAAATCAACTGAATCTGTGATTGTTCAACTTTACACACAATTCCATTAAACTCAACGATTAAATACTTTTTATAAAGTTTTCTCTACAGACTGTGGGTTATATGAAACTATGACAGGAGGCAGAGTTGCACTGTTTAGTGTTTTTTAAGGAGCACTATCATGTAAAATTACATGATGTTACAATGTTATTCCCTCATCATAAACACATTCAGAGCACTGCTTTTCTTCTTTCATGCATGTTTGAGAAATCCTTTAATCTCCATGGCAACCATTCAGCTAAGTCGCCTGCATGGACCTAGCCCCGCCTCCGAGGCGCATCTCCTCCTCAGGGCTGCAGTTTAAAGCTTCAGCGTTTCGGTCTGACAGAGCAGCTCTCTCCCACTCTGCTCCTTCAGACTAGCCAGCAGCAATTAGCAAACAGCTGGTAGAACTGCACATCATCTGGGATCCTTGTAGGAGCTTCTTCTCAGTGCAACCCAGTTAAAAATATTAGCAAAGGGTTAACAGAGTCATAATGTTGTGATAAGTTTCTGAAGGTGTAATTTCAGAAAGAGCAGAAGTTTTAAAGTGACAGAGGCCCAATTTCAAGATAATAAATGGCACTTTGTGACTGGAAAGCACATAATACTGCCTCTTTAAATGAAACTTAAAAAAAACATTAAGAACAACATTATTATAAAACAGGCAGTAACTAAAACAGTCGTGGAGTCTGAAAAAACTAGAGAGTAGAAAACTCTCCTGGTATAATTTCACAATTTGATTTGATAAAATACATGAATAGATTTAAATGTTTCACATCCTTTCCTGCAGGGATTCGGACGCTAACATGAGCAGGGTACAGTGGATTGAAGTTGACTTTGTTCTTCCTCCTGGAGCGTCTCGATTGATTACTCCACAGCCGGCGGACGGCCAAACCTACGTCATGTATCATGGCACCACCACCAGGAATGCTCAGGGAATCTATATGAGTGGTTTCTGTCAGTCTGCAGATGGGATGCTTGGTCGTGGGGTCTACCTCAGCAGAGACCTGCAAAAAGCAAGTCGCTATCCTATTGATCATCCTGAATGGGATAAAGTGGTCATCGTGGTTCTGGTCAATGTGGGGAAAGTGAAAGCAATTGATTACCAGAACCACCCTCTGCAAAAGACCTGGCCTTACCATGGGTATGACACCGCCTGGGTGCCGCCCAACTGTGGGATGACGAAGAGCGGCCTGGAGGAGAACTGCGTCTGGGATCCTGCTCGAATCCAGTTCCTTCAACTCATTAAACCCATTTTAATCCCATGGTAGTCCAACTCGGACAGCACTGATGAATCAGTCATCACTTGTTTTAAATGTTGTATGATTGAATGAATAAAATCATGTTTCACTCTGTCAATTTGACCGGAGAAATAAAATTTTTAAAGTTCAAAGCTGTGACTGATTCTAAATTAAAACATTTCAGTCTCTGATATCACTTAAAAAACTGCAGTTGCGTAACTTTATTTTAAAGGCAACGGAGTTATGAGGCACTCAGATATACCTCCAGGACTCCTGAACTCATTACTTCTAAATTAAAATATTATCGAGAAGTTAATTTAATTTAGTAATTGAGTCAAACTCTTATTAAGATTCAATAAATATAGTGTGGTACAGAAGCAATACATAACAAAAGTTATTTATTTTAACTTTGGTGATTCTGGATTGTAATGAATATCCAATGTTCAATGTCTCAGAAAATTAAATATGATACAAGATAAACAGAAAAAAGATATTTTAAACTGAAATGTCAGGCATAGTGAGATACTTTTACAAACAGATTGTTCTACACAAAGTGACCTCTGAGCTAAAACTGCAGTAAATTTTATATTGGGGTATCAGATTAAAAAGACTGAATTCAGGTGAAGATTTTTTTTGACAACTATCCACGAATTTATATTTGGATACAATTAGTTTCCTCACTCCTGGCAACACATTAAATTTTGTTGTAGGTGACAAAACGTAGAGAAGTTCAATTTGAATACTACTGGAGTGCAATTTACCCTCAAACATAGTTTAAATATTGGAAACTGTGATTTTGCATTAAACCAAGTCCAGAAACATGCTTATTGTTTACGGAGGGTGAGCAACAGCAAATAAAAGTGCAACTTGAATACTTTAAAAAAAAAATGTAAATGTTTCGTTTAACTTTTTTTTTCTGGAGGGTTGTGGATATGTGTGTCTGTTTGGTTGTTTCTTATTTTGTTCTTTTTGCTTTCTTTGGACCTTGAGTCTGAAATAAAGTTTCTGTCTATGATCAAATGAACAACTGATATTTTTGTTGTTGTCTAACAGAACAGCGACACCAAGTGGCTACATGTAGAAAGTGTTTTGAAGAGGCATAAAATTTTTTAGAAAATAGTCACGCAGATTCTCGCGATTCTCAAAGGAATATTGGGAAATGAATGAAACATAATGGATATTTACAGATTAAGGAAAGCATTATTTATTTATCTTCAGAATACAAAATTAAAAAATAGAATTTGATGGATTAATGTTGCTACACACTCGTGTACAGTAGGTGGCGTTATGCACCTAAAACTATCCGCCATAATAAAAAAGAAGAAGAAGAAGAAGATTCTCGCGAGATTTCCTGAGCTATATATTGGTAGTTTGCCTAGTTTCAGGCCTCTTTCAATCGGACGGGAGACAAAATGGTGAGATGGGTTCCTTTGATTGTTGTTCATTGATAAATCCATTACTAATCTTATCCATCGCTCATAGTTACATACATAAGAACACCTAGAGCGCCTTTGTGTTGGTGTTCGATTATATTTTTGTGTAAATTTGTTATAGTTTTAGTAGAAATTTTAAACTTTTTGTAGTGCATGTGTAGACAGTCCGCAGGCTCTGGATCCAACATGGCCTCGTTAACCAGGCCAAAAGCTTACGTCTATAACAAATAACACCCCTAAGAATTTAGCTTGATTCATTTTATAAATTAAATTAACATTTTTGTGTGTCAAGACTTGAAAGTTGTGATTCAAACTCGTTGCATGTAGGCTAATGGCTAATAGCATGCTAAAAGCCGGTTTCCCGCACCACTTGGAGAAATGTAATTTCTAATAATTTCGAAAGCTAATTATCCTTTACTCAACAGTCCCACCGTAAGTTTTCGGCTCCGCGACACGGATCCCTGGGCTTCCTGCCCCGCAAAAGGAGTCGCCGTCATCGCGGTAAGGCCAAGAGCTTCCCGAAGGATGACCCCAGCAAGCCGGTTCACCTGACGGCCTTCCTGGGCTACAAGGCCGGCATGACGCACATTGTCCGGGAGGTGGACAGACCCGGTTCAAGTAAGCATCGTTATTCCTAATGGCACTAAATATGAAAGAAGCATAAATTAAGATACTTCAAGAGGTTTCCAGCTGAATGCTACAGTAAAACGACCATTTCACTACTTTCCTATTCAATTATTTTGAATTGCACTTATGATTGGTTATAGTTAAAATTTTTGTGTTAAGTCAAAGGTTAAATTGTGACCTGATGACCAGAGGTTTTCTTTTCTAGTTTTACAAATGAGGTTTGTTGGATGAATACTTAACTAAACTTAAAAATTGAGAGAATATATCTTAACATTGCAATAATTTTTGTGACGTTTTGTCACCCAGCAGATTAAGTTTGAATAGCGAAATGATTTTTTTTCTGGAAGCATTTGTTGCAGAAATGTTAATATTTGTTTTTAGATGAAATATTTTCTAATTTAAAAGCGCCAGAGTTCTGCCTGTGATGAGACTCTCGACGGGCGGACAGAATGGGTTTATCCCCCTTGCTGAATGTCGAGTCCTGAGCGCAGCCGATCCCGTCAGCGTGGTTAAATGTGGAAATCGGCTTTAAGAGATGAGCATAATATGTTTTTATTTCAACGCAGAGGTCAACAAGAAGGAAGTGGTGGAGGCCGTGACCATTGTGGAGACTCCGCCCATGATCGTAGTCGGGGTCATCGGCTACGTCAACACGCCCCGCGGCCTGCGCTCCTTCAAGACCATCTTCGCCGAACACATGAGCGACGAATGCAAGCGCCGCTTCTACAAAAACTGGTGAGAGCCGTCCGCAGTCGGCCATCTAATGTTTGTTTGAAGCAGGTGTTTGTCGCCAGTGGGGACGAAGCTGATCGAATCTAACGTTGGCGGCTATCCTACGGTAGCTCCGCTCGGGTGCAGCGCGCCCCGATGAGCTCCGGGCTCCGCTGGCCGGTGGAAAGTGCTGCTTAGAAACCGAGCCATGAGCCAAAACGTTGGTCCAGCCCGGTCTGATTGGGCTTGGGAGCTGTGCACCGTGCTCTTCCGCTGACCCCTGCAGGGGTCATGAGGGGCCGGCGCCAACCTCTGCTGTACTCTCAGGTACAAATCCAAGAAGAAGGCCTTCACCAAGTACTGCAAGAAATGGCAGGACGATGAGGGCAAGAAGCAGCTGGAGAAAGACTTTGCTGCCATGAAGAAGTACTGCCAGGTCATCAGAGTCATCGCCCACACACAGGTTGGTGTCCAGGAAACGTCGTTCTGTATGTTACTGGGTTGGACAGCGCCTGTTAGCCTAGCCACTGCAGCTAGTGCACAAGTTACATTTCCATTAATGATAAAGTTGCGCAGTTTGAAACGATCATTTTAAAAAAAAACAGCAGTTTTTAGCTAGGATGTTTTCACACTGAGGTGAAATAAACTTATATTGTGAAACTAAGATGAAAACATTTGTTTTCAAGATATTAATTGCATGATCAACAGCCAGATATTACTACTGGCAGAAACAACAAAGACGACAGGAAGTAGTAGGTTTCAGTGACTTGTTCATCCATCCCATTTTATTCATTCTTGGTGTAATGGAGTAATTTTTCCGACTCGATGCTTAGCAACGGCGCACGTTTACATGACGTCCAATCCAGTAATATATACTTAAATACTCTGAAAGAAAATCCCTTTCCTGTCGGTGATGAGACCACGGAAACTGCGTCAGGCATGGCGCCCGATTCTTGTGAGGAGATCTTCCATGCTGCCTTCCTTCTGAGACGATGCGGCGTTAAACCGCGTTGCCTGTGCTACAGGAAGTTCACGCTAACGCGTTACGTTTCTGTTCAGATGCGCCTGCTGCCTCTGAGGCAGAAGAAGTCCCACCTGATGGAGGTGCAGCTGAACGGCGGCACCATCTCCGACAAGGTGGACTGGGCCCGCGAGAAGCTGGAGCAGGCGGTGGCGGTCAGTACCGTTTTCACCCAGGACGAGATGATCGACGTCATCGGCGTCACCAAAGGTCACGGCTACAAGGGCGTCACCAGCCGCTGGCACACCAAGAAGCTCCCCCGCAAAACGCATCGCGGCCTGCGTAAGGTGGCCTGCATCGGCGCCTGGCATCCGGCCCGTGTGGCGTTCTCTGTCGCCCGCGCCGGTCAGAAGGGCTACCACCACCGAACAGAGATCAACAAGAAGATCTACAAGATGGGCCATGGCTACCACACCAAGGACGGGAAGCTGGTGAAGAACAACGCCTCCACAGAGTACGATCTGACCAACAAGAGCATCAACCCCCTGGTGAGAGACGCTCACTTTCCTCTGATCAGAACGTCTGAAACTGAAGTTTCTCAGTCGGTTTATTTTCTGGTTTCAGGGCGGGTTTGTTCACTATGGAGAGGTGACCAACGACTTCGTCATGGTGAAGGGCTGCGTCGTAGGAACCAAGAAGAGGGTGCTGACTCTGCGCAAGGTGAGGAGGAAAAGTTTCAATTTTCTTTTAAGAAGTTATAAAAACTGGACTTGGTGGTAAACCAGGTTTGACCAAATTTTTTGAATTTTGAAGATGTAATTTTTGGGAAATTTGAACTTTTTCATCAAACTTTTCCACAGTTCAGAGTTATTCCTGGGCGGCCATCTTGTTTTACAAGCCAGTTTTCTAGCTTTCATTATTTGGACTTTGATGTCAGGTCAACTTTATAACAAGGTCTTTTTTTTTTCTTTTTTACATTTTAGACAAAAATGATGCAGATGTAAAAATGAAAATTAAATGGGGAATGTTGAGGCTATCGCTAACTGCTGCTAACTTGACCTAGCTTGCTGGGCGATTTAGCTTCAAAATGTGTTTTTCTTTTCTAAAAATAAAATATAAATTGCAGAAAATATCTACGAAAGTGTCTTTTATTTCAGTCATCTTTTCTGAGTTATGTGACAGTATTAAGCTCAGGCTGTGATAATCTTTGATTACAAAATAAGTCAATAAGCAGAATAAACACAGTTTCATCAGAATGTTTTAAAATAACTAGAAAGTTTGCAAAAGAGAAAAAAGCTTCTTTTTTGTGCAACAAGTGTGAAAGTTTATTCATAATGGTCTTTAGAAGATCTCAAATTTTGAGTTGATGAAACGCCTGAAACTAAAACGTGTTTTTTTTTTTTTTCTTCAGTCTCTGCTGGTGCAGACCAGCCGCCGCGCTCTGGAGAAGATCGACCTCAAGTTCATCGACACCACCTCCAAGTTCGGCCATGGCCGCTTCCAGACGGTGGAGGAGAAGAAGACCTTCATGGTGAGAAGCGCTCTGCCCTCGGTGAACTTCGCTCTGCACTGTTCGTAACCTGGTTCAGCCTCCAGTGTGAACTCTGGGTTCCATTCCAGTGCTACAGTGACCCCCAGTGAGGCAGGGGAGCCGGTCCCGCCTGTGCCGGCTCCCTGTTCACTCTCTGGGAACACGACCCGCTCCGAGCCCGGACCGGGTTCTGTTTTGTGGACGTGAAACTGACAGGGTTTGTTGTCTGTTTTCCTCAGGGGCCGCTGAAGAAGGACCGCATCGCCAAGGAGGAGACGGTTTAACGTCGGCTGTGGCGACGGGAAATATCACTGCTGTTCTGCAGAGTTTAATAAAGATCTGGAACAAAAAAACTTGATTTGGTTTCTTTTTTTTTTTAACTTGGGAAAAACTGCGTAAACAAACGGAGGTTCCCTGAAACGTCTTAAAGGGCCAATGATGTATAAAATCAATTTATAGCTTTAAGTTACAAAATTAAATCCCGGAGAGTTGCTTTGTTGAGAAAACAAAATCAAAGAAATTTTTTTTTTTTTAAAGATTTGAACATGATTTGTTGTACATCTGCCAAAACAAGTGGTTGGATTTAGCTCCGCCTTTGAGGTGTAGCTCCTCCCCAACTTGGCTCCTTCAAACTAGCCACCAATTAGCAAACACCTAAGTGGGACTGTGCATCATCTGCTCATTATAGGAGCAACTTCTCAGAAATGCTGGCAAAAATGTTAAAGGTTTGGTAGAGAAGCCATGTTGTGATGACTTCCTGAAGGCAGAGTTTCAGAGCAGTTAGAGACGCCCAATATAAAAAAAAACGAAAAACATCCGTTTACACATATATGATTTACGTATTATTGGAGTGTAAAACATTTTAGATAATATTCCAGCTCTAAACTACACCAGGAATGTACTGGTTTGAAGTAGGAAGATGCAAAACAAGCTTTCGTACGGTGCATGAATTTCAGTTTGGTTTGGAAAGCGTTTGATATTCAAACTGCTTCATCCAGCGTTTGATTAAAAATCTAAAATGCAAAAACATTTATAGTTGAAACCAGATATTTTCATACATTTAATGAGAACCAGAGTCTGGTAGTAACTACGGTAGTTTAATTTGCTCAATTACATTTGAGAAACTTTTAAAAATATTTTAGAAGTTTTTTTTTACTACACTTTGCTTTTTACTTTGAGGTAGTTCTCTGATGAAGTATCTCTGCTCGAGTAAAATTTTTGGACTTTATACATACTGAATGATAAACATGTTTTAGCCAAAAATTCACCAGACACAGACACACACACACCTGCAGTTCTTTTTAGTTTCATAAGTTTGTTTATTTTTTTTATTGAAAGAAACTCAAAATTTATTCTTTGCTTGAAGTTTTTTTTGTCACTTATATGAATTGTAATTGTTCTTAAATTACCAAAATTTAGACTTTTATAATTTAGTTTGTCTGATTTTTTTTTATATTAAATGTGTGATAGTTTGATCAGTTACTCAGCACTTTTTACCAAATACCTCTTTACTCGTACTGGAGTAATTTCTTTATTGTCTACTTTTAAAAATATCTTGAAGTAGCGTTATTCTTATTTGACGTCAAATTTTTGTAATTTACTAGCCTCTAAATACAACATGCACCTTTTTTCCCCTCGCTCCAGTTAAATCAAATTAAACTTTTTGTTTTGTGTCAGAATTGGTAAAGTTATCGTGTGAAACACCGCCCTCTGGTGGCGCGATGAGGGGAACTGCAGCGCCGCTGCTGCTGGAACGCTGTGTTCATGAACGGAGCTGGAATACTAATGCAGCGCTGCAGAGAGGGAGACTCACGTCACATCCAGTTTCATCTGCAGGACATCGGATTGACCTGTGGAGCGAAATGCTTCCTGCTGTGTGTGACACGTTTAGATGGCTGTAATGGTAAATTATTGTCTGCCAGGAAGCTAAACACCCAGCAGGAAAAAAAAAAAAAAACGATAAATGGATTTAGGAAATTATTACTGGACAGTTTCTCATCATTAGAGTTCCAAACATTTCAAAATGTACAGATTTCAAAATATTTATTCTAAAAATGAACAAATGTTGAATTTATTTTTTACATACTTTACATAAAGTATGTAAAATGCAAACTTTAAAGGGACACTGTTATGTAAAATTCACTTTTTTCATCTTTCCATCATGTTATGTTATTCCCTCATCAAAAACACACCTGGAGTGTTGTCTTGAATCTTTCAATGCTTGTTCGAGAAATCCTTTAGTCTCCATGGCAACCATTCAGCTAAAACCCCTGGGTGGACTTAGTGGACAGCTCCTTCAGACTAGCCAGCAGCAATTAGCTGAGCATCAGCTAATATAGGAGCTACTTCTCAGAGCAATGCTGGTAAAATCATTAATGGATTAACAGAGGAGCCAAGTTTTTGATGACTTTGTGGAGGAGCTACTTAAAGAAACAGAAGCCCAATTTCAAAGTGTTAAACCAGAAAGTTTTTTTGTTTAATTACACCTTAAAGCAATATAGTTACTTGATTGTTCTATAAAATGGAGGACACACAACACGGCCTCTTCCTGCCCCTCTGTTGGAGCAGGAGCTGGATCATGTGTGATAACGGTCCTGAGTCTGAAGTCGCCCCTCCTGTCAGACGCACAGCCACTTCCCCGGCCTCTGCCGCCGTGCCAGCCGGACGTCCGCGGTGCCAGGAAGCACGCTGACATGCGTGTGTGCATATAGAGCGCTCACTCACACCCTCATCCACACGAATCAGAGTCCTGGCTCTCCGCTCTGCTGGCCCAGCGTGTCCCCTCGTTACCTGGCTGCTGTCCCACTAACAACAGCTGCTACCACGGCTCTGGACTGGAGGTCCCTCTGCAGGGCCACACACACACACACACACACACACACACAGGTTGGTGTTTCTGTATTAGGGTTAGAATAATTTCTGACTTCTGTTCCCTTTTCTGAAACCAGATTTAGACTTAATCTAAACATAAACATCACCCAAAAAGGAAATTTAGAGATTAATTTCAGAAATTTTCTAGAAAAAGCTTGACATTTTGTGACTTTCAAAAGTCCAAAATGTGATAGAAACGCCCCCCCCCACAATTTTGAGATCCAGGTCAGAACTATTCTAGAAAAATCAAGCCAAATTCTGAGCTTGAAAAGACAGAAGATTTGCTAGAAAGAAACACTAAAATTTTTTAATTAATCTCAGACTTTTTCTAGAAAAACAAAATAAGAAAATTTCTGACTTTTGGAAGTCAGAAACAAAACATGTCTTTTCCAGAGGCCAGCAGTGCATAGAGCAGTAAAACCAGCTGACCAAACTTGCTGGAACTCAGCTTGGATTGCTAGGTAACTGGCAGAACTCTGCTGGGGTTGCTAGGTAACGACCATACTCTGTATTCGGGATGTTGCATACAGATTATTTTCCATTTTACTCACTACCAGAAAATGTCTGGGTGTTTTTTAAGCACTTGGTCTGTTCAGGAGCAGCTGAAACCCAAATGAAAACACAAAAATGTACAAAATGTGAGTTTTGCTCAGTGGGTTGGCTTTAATCCTTTAATGTGACGTCGTCCTTCAGCTGCCTCTGCTGAAAGCTTTATATGAGGTGAGTGGGACCTTGAAAATCCTCCCAGTAAATCCAGATTTCTGCAAAGAGCGCTGAATATTATGCAGCAAAGTTCCAGAGAGGCTTTTCAGCCGGACACCTAAGTGGCCCTCAGGGGCCTCCTCATTACCTGCTGAAATGGAGGGTTGGAGTTCTGGCTTAATTACCGTCCGCCGCCGTCAGCTGAATGAAAGCGTCACAGCTCAAGGACACGGGAAACATGCGACGGTTGCTGAAGCTGCTGTCCATCAGTTCTGCAAAGGCGGCTGCTTTCATCGCAGCTGACTGCAGCAAAACGGGAAACCAGGAACAACGAGACGTCGCACGAAACCTTTAGACCACAATCTGAAAAACTAAGATATGAATGAGCTCATGGGCTGTTACTGGAGACTGATCAGGAATGAAATGATCATTTAGCTGAAATATTAACTGGAAGCTGTTACTTTGTTAGTAATTTAAATATTTAGTTTTTACTATGACATTCATAAATGCAGAGTTGAGAAATCACTGGTTATATTTACTAGAGCAACGTTTTTGAAAAACTTTACTTTTAGGAGGATTTTTTACTATGCTCTACTTTTTACTTTCACTTGAGTAATTTTATTTTGAGGTATCGCTACTCTGAATGTCTGGATTTTCTACCCACTGAATGAAAAACAAACATGTTTTAACCAAAGATTCAGCAGAAACAGACACAACACCTGCAGTTTTTGTTAAAGTTTAATCTGTTTTTTACTGAAAGAAACTGATTTGGAAACATTTATTTTGCCTATTTTTATTTTTTTGTTACTTTTATGAATTATTGTCATGTTGGTCCTCAAAATACTACAATTTCCACTTAACTTTACATTTTGGTCTGTCTGATTATGTAAATTTTAAATATTAAATGATGATAATTTGATCAGTATCTCAGTACTTGAGCAGACTTTCTCCCTTTTATGGCTATTTGAGTAAAAATATGGTGAAGTACTGCTACTATTACTTGAGCACAATCTTTGGGTTTTCTACTTGAACATCCATTTCCCCTCCCCCTTTACAACAAGCTAAATAAACCAAAATATTGCTGTTTGTTTTTAGTTTTTTACCGTGTAACTTCACAAACGTCTCCCAGGTGAACCAGATGATCTCTGCTGCAGACATCAGTGAGTCCAGGCTCCTCTTTCCCCCCACTGCAGCTCCTGCAGCCCTGCATCAGTATTCCAGCCCCGTTCATGGACACAGCGTTCCCTGAGCTGATGGAGGCAGCAGCAGCATCCCTGCGCTGCTCCGACCGCACCACCAGGGGGCAGAGTGCTTCGCTCGTTCTCCTTCACACATTCAGCAGAGCTGTGTGTGAGCTCTAGACTATTTTAATTCCTCCTCTTTATCTCTCTCTCTTTTTAAATAGCTGTCCTCTTTTCAAAGCTGGATTTAAAGGCTTCAAATGATCTTGACTCGACTTTTCATGTTCATGTAAACTCACTGGAAGGACAGGGAACAGATATTGGGTTCATTTGCACATAAATTGAGATATTTTGAGTTGAATTTTGTTTCCAGATCAGTCCAACAGGCTCTGTAGTGACTTTGGTTTATTCTAAATATAAACTTTACACCGTGAGAATCAGAAAACTGAAGCTTGACTCCTTTGTTGGGTGTATTCACACCAGTCACATTTAGTTTGCTTTAAATAAACAACAGTTTGTTTTTTTTCTAGAAAGTTCGGTTCTTTTGGGGAGGCGTGAATGTGTAGTCAAACTCTGGTCCGCCTACAAACCTGAGTTTGGTTCGGTTGAAGAGAACTGTGGTACGGTTTGAATGCATATCTGAACGCCGAGCAGATCGGAGATCGCTCCAAAAGCAGGAAGTGGACTACAGCGCAGGGCATTCTGGGTAAATACAACCAAACCAAATACATTAGCCTAGCGCTAGTGGGAGAAATGACTTGTAGTCTTTTGCCAACAACAAATCTGACGGCACTTCATTTTTGTTAACATTTTATGAAGAAGGAAGTTGCACTCTAAGTTTCCTTAAGAGGTTTTTCTGTCATTCCCTTCCTTGGTTCTTGGTGCAGCGCCCCCACAGGCGAGGAGGGGAACAGTTTTTTCAATAAGTTTGTTTCAGTTGACTCAGGGCAGTGTGAAAGAAAACCACACCAACTGAAAAAGTTTAAAAATGTTTTTTAAAACATACTTATTTTTAATCCGAGAAACAAATAATTCATGCAAAGCCTTCTATTCTATCACTGACTGTAAGTTTAGTGGAAGGAGAACCTTCACTCTCATCTTTTTCACTCTCTAAAAGATTTTCTTCCTGGATTGCCCTCTTTCTTTATTTACTCCATCAATCATCCCGTTAACTCTCCCCACAGCATAATGCTGCCAACACCACGTATCACAACCTTGCACTTTCTTCCATTTATTTTCTGTCTCTTCATGATTTATAGTTATCTTCTTGCCATATATAACATATTTTTTATAGCTAATTTGCACCTGCATCTCTGTCTGAGCGTTTAGTCCAGTGAGGTCACAGAAAGGGCAACGTTAGGTTTGATGTGAGGTTATGCAACGCCGCAGCGCTGCAGGCGACAGAAAAGCCGGACAGTGAGAAAACGCCATCGTGTTCGCTCTGAATGTTCTCAGCAGTGTCTCCTCCTGCGTGGCTCTGATCACACAGCACTGCACGCTTTGATCGCCACAGCAGGACGAATGGAGAGGGAGGAAGAGGAGGAAAAAAAAAGACGGTTATTCAAGGTAACTAAAGCTCAGATTGCCAAATTTTAGAACCTTTTCACTAATCCTGGTTCTTTATTTCTAAATATTTAAGATATAATTACACGTTTCAGACTTAAAACAATGTCAGATACGCCATTTTTTGCTAACGAAATCTCTAAACATCCCTGTTTTGCAGGGGCAACCCCAGAGTGGGAGCAGGGAAGGCCACAGTCAATGAAATAAAAAATATATGTACATTTTTACATGCATATATAGAATATATAGGAAAAAAAAATATTATAGAAAACAGAATATATGTATATATTTGGCTAAAATTATAACTAAAAACAACAAAAAAACATTTTTCAAGTCTCTCCTCTTTCCCCCCCTTAGGGACAGCACTGCTAAATACATAAAAATAAACTGTTTAGACAGATAATCCAAACGCCAAACCTCGTGAGCCCTTCATGCCAATGATTGGATAAAAGCTTCTCTATATTTCTCAGGTACAAACTCTCCTGACTCCAAACACTTAAACCTGATCCACAAACCTTGACGAGACAAACCGATTTTAGTCTGACTGTGTGCATCAGGTTCAGTATCATACGGTATGTGAGAACTTAGAGTCGGATGTTGGGAAGTGAAAGTTGTCCTTTTAGTGGAGTAGAAAAACGTTGCAGAAAAACCCGTAGGAAAAAAATCCCCCTAGAATCCAGGGTTTCTTTTCCAAAGTTATGGCATTAGGACTCAAAAATGGCCTTTTCTGAAGCTTCTCTGCAGCATAAAACAAACATTTTCACTGTCCACATGCAGTAAACTCAGATATTTGATGGCTAGCTCTGATATTTTCAGATTACAGCTCCCAATGGTCGTTTACAATGTGTTATCACCATTTTACAACAGCAGGCTGAGGCCATGATTTCTGCAGAGCACACAAGGCTTTACATCTGTCAAGTCAGCGTTTATTTTTATGGGAGCGCTGATGCCAATATTTTTTAGAGCTAACTTGCTTTTTTTCTAATTTCTGTCTAAATTCATTCCCTCTGTGTCCTTCTACGGGATTAAAATCATGGTTTTCTATTTGACTACACTAACTTTGACACAAGTATAGGCTGCATCAGTAAACAAAAAGGTTATATGGTTGTAAGTCTTTAAATTATAAGTCAGGTTTTTATTCTTCTCTGCATGTGCGCCACATTGTAAAATGAGATCATTCCTTTTAAGATGCTTTACTGTTTCTGTCATGATGTAGAACCATAGTAAATAAAAAAGAAAAACGATGAAATGCTAAAAGAAATCAATTTAGTTAAAAGGTGCAAATAAAAACAACAAAAATAGATGCAAACCACTAAACAATAATGTAAAAATACATCGGAAACAATGTAAAGCAATGCAAACTACTGAATAATTACCAAAATGTAGTAAAATAAGGTCAGGTTTTTTCCACATGCTTCGCAGCTACTTATTATTTCAGTACCAGTGCTTGCTAATTATTCTGGTGAACTTTGTCCTTGGAAATGTATTAATAAATTAATCATTTTTATGACATAGTACAGTAACTACAGTGCAGTGAGAAAGTACTTTTCCTCCTTAGCATCTTATGGAAATCCTAAGGATTTTAGCTTATTTTTTTTTATTTTTATTCCACTTCAATGCTTTTACACATGAAATGAATTATGCCTACAGTAGAGCCCCGGTATTTACAGGCTTTAGTGTTCACAGCCGCCCGCGAACAGCGAAAACAATCTGAAAACAATCTAAAACACTTATAACTACCTATTTTAATAGTTCAAACACCGAATACACCATAATATGAATTAATATGGACAGTGGAAACCGTTAGTGCTACCGCAGAAGCCAAGCTAACGTCCTCGTTAGCTCAGTTGTCCTTATTTTCCGCCTTATTTCAGCCAATCAGTGCCAAGGAAACAATGACGTTCCTGGATTGGCTGCTTTGCAAACGCCAGCCAATAGCGTGCCAGGTTGCATTACTTTTGTATTTTAGCTTCACAAAACGCTGTTGGTCATTTTTACCGTTAATGAATGACTGTCATTCTAAACGAATAAAATAGAAGACTTGTTATACAAATTTCATATGACTAAATACACAGAACTTATTCCTGTGTCTAAAAATATTTAATTTATTCCTCATAAAGTGATTAAATGTGGAATTTGTTTTGTAAACCCTTTTTACACTCTGGGGTTATCAGAGTGGACAAAATAAAACTGATTTTGTTTTTACCAGGTTCTAAAATTGTTTAATTTTATCCCTAACTTTATAAAAACACACAGCAAATTCCACAATGTTATGTTTTATTAAACTAAGCACAACCTTACTGCTGCCACAGGATTTAAGACAGGAAGTAGATTAAATACAGTTTATTAACTGATGAGTATCAGTGCGAACAGGTCTGTAAAAGCAGAAGATTGGGCAGTCTGACTCTTACTACTCTGTCAAGGTGGAAAAAGATTAGAAATGACCTGAGAGAAGCAAATTATTTAAAGTTTTTCACTGTACAGCAAGAAGACTGTCAAAAAAAAGAAGACAGTTGCCTGGAGTGAACATCGCAGCAGATTTTCCCCAAGGTCAGGCTGTTTAATCCTCAGATGTCCAAATCAGATTCTGCAGGCCTCATTTAGCATGGGTGACCTATAATGCTTCCTTGAATAGGTTAGGATTGATCTATAGGTGATACGAAACATGGTTTTGCACAAAATCATTCTTAAAAAGTGAGATTTTAATCTGCTCAGTTCTGCCTATGTTGAACTATTTAGGGTCTCTTGTCACTTTAAATCCAAATAAGCTGCAGCCCCTCCCCCCCAACTCAACATTTACAGTTGCACATGAAAATGGCTGCAAACAGATGTTCAATTATACAACTTTACCTCTTTGAAAAGCAGAAGTGGGGCCTTCTGCACACCCAACAAGAATACAGCAAGTGGTTTCCGGATGGTAAGTCAACAACAAAACACTTGACTTTTCCAGCCCATACAGCGGTAAAACCAGCTGACTAGATGAGCTGGAGCTCCACTTGTGTTGCTAGGTAACAGGATGGAACTCTGCTGGGGTTGCCAGGTAACAGAAGAGTTTCCATCAAGGTTTTTTGAAATGGCTCAATTTTCAGACATCAGAAAACATAAACTTATTGCCAAAAATTGGTTGGGTGTTTTTTTTTAAGCAGTTTGGATTTTTTTTAGAATCAGTGGAAATGCAAGTGTAAGCACAAAAACGTTTAAAATGTAAATTTCACATAATCTGTCCCTTTTAAAAAGAATATTTTATGTATTATATATTTTTAATTTGTAGTTTTGCTCTTGCTGAATCCCAAATTTCACGCATTAAATGTCAACAAGAAAACACGTTTCGATGTTTGTCTCACAACAAACGGTTTAAAGCATCCATCAGAGGTCAGTGGCCAGAAATAAAAAGGAGCAGAAACGGTTTTATATCTGATTTCCGTAAATATTTTTACAGGAGCATGTTTGCAGATTTGAAGAATCAACAGACAGTCAGCAGTTAAAGCTGAGAGAAATGAAAGTATTGTTTGGTGAAGTGTGTAAGAGACACGCAGAGAAACGTGATGATTTGTTCCCCCTGGGGTTCGTTTTTTATTCATCAGGACTTGATGCATCCAAGTATAGGATCATTCGGTTTTTGGCACCTTTTAAAGATTTCATTTTCAATTTGAACAGCACATTAAAAATGAACAGAAACAAAGAAATGACTAAGGCTGTGTGAGTTTTAAAAATAAAACAAAA
Source organism: Gambusia affinis (assembly GCF_019740435.1). Classification (NCBI taxonomy): domain Eukaryota; kingdom Metazoa; phylum Chordata; class Actinopteri; order Cyprinodontiformes; family Poeciliidae; genus Gambusia; species Gambusia affinis. Next base: position 21,754,565 of record NC_057886.1, read on the forward strand.
ATACATACATACGTTTATTTATATATTTATAAAGAAACCAATCAAACAGTTTTAAAAAAGCCGTTTTGTTCAATGTAAATTGTTTGGCTTGTTTGACAAATGTAATGAGATAAAATATGCTAAATAATAGTAATAAAAAATTAATTATAATAAAACCACACATGAAAAGATTAATACTTTAAACTCTAGCGCCTTTGCTTTTTTCCCCTTATAATGATTAACCTTTAAAACTTAAGTTTCTCAAGAGCAAATTTGCTGTAATTTTATAGCATGCAATTAATTTCTGAAATTGTGAGTCTCTTAGCTTTTCTTGTTCTATTTCATATTAAACTTGTTTTTGTTTTCATGTCTGGCGTCCTCTTCTTTTTCTTCCCCTCTGCTCCTTCCTTTTCCTTTTGCAGAAGTCGTGTTTTGGAGTCAGTAGCTGCGTTTCCATTACAAATGGAATATCTGTGTTGATATTTCGCAAATGTCCAAAAATTGCTGTGTTTCTACAAAGCACAATTAAAATCACACCTGCTTTGTCTGCTTATGTCGACAAAACAATTTCTCAAATTTGGTGTTTCTAATAAGTAATAAATGCGAAGAGGTTTTACGCAATAAGTTAATTAAAAACATGCCACGCCATCATCCTCCTACTACTTCCTGTTGTCTTCTTTTTTGGGGTTTCTGCCAGTAGTAACATCGGATTGTTTATCGTGTGACTTGTGTGATGTGGAAAAATGGTTTCCATTGCAGTACATAATTATTATTTGTTTTAAGTTACCTTGTTTCCATTAAGAAATTTTTTTTGTAATTCTAATTTGTGTAGCTTTATGTCAATTTCTATTACTAATGTAATTGTTAATTGTGTAACTTTCAGCATCCCACTGATGTAAAAAAAACAATTTTGCAAATGTGCTGTTTCCATTAACTAAGAAATGCAATTAAAATCATATGTAAATAAGTTTATTCTCACAATAAGTCATTACAAAATATGCCGCCTCATCATCCTCCATCTACTTCCTGTCTTCGTCATCTTCGTGGTTTTTCCAGTAGTAACATCCGGTTGTTGATCACATAACTTGTGTGATGCGAAAATATGTTTCTATTGCAGTTTTGCGAAATAAAACAATTTTATATGGCTGAAAAAAATCATCATCCTGTTGCAGAAACTTTTTTTAATGTGTTTTTTCAAAATTGCAAATTTATTTCTAAAATGTCAAATTGTGCTATTGTATGGTCAATGGAAACGCAGCTGTTGACTCATTTTCTTGGCTCTTTCTGACAGGGGTTGGAGGTTCAACACCAATGCCCCCCGAAAAAGAAAGAGAACAGAGACGGAGAAAAAGACGAGAAGGTTCTATTAAAAGAATATATAATACTCTACTGTTGAATGCCTGCGTCTGCTTCTGGCGCCTAAAGGAGCTTCGCTTGTTCTTGACCTTCGAATGAAGAGATAGAAAAGTCTTTTCTCGCATTGTCAACAGCACTTGGTTGAATTTTTTTCACTTTTTTTGTTTTTTGCTTCGGTAAAGTCTGTTATCTTTTGATTATTAACGTAATAATTTATTTATAAAAGTAATACATATATTTATATATATATATATAGTACCTTTGTTAGAGATTACAGATTGGGGTACTTCTTACTGAATCCCAAGCTGTAACAATTCACAGTTTTAATGCAAAAAAATTAACAGATGTGTCAAGAGATAATAAAAAAGGGCGGATGTAGCTTAGCGGTACGCTGGCTGAGGGGGAGCTCGACCTTTTGCTCCAAACGAACTCAAGGGCAATGAAATCATGGAACTGATTATCTCGTAATGCCCCGCCCTTCCCACCCGATTTTTGGTTCCCCGAATCTTCAAAAAAAAACCAAAAAAAAAACAACCCCAAAAACAAACCTGTCCAAAAATATGACAGATCTTCACTTACTCGGGACCAGTCCAGTTGAAACTCTCTCAACAATGGCTATGGAAGTCATGCATTTCAACAAAAATAAACAAAAACCAAAACAAAATGTCTATAAACATGAAAATCCAACTTCTCCGGGGGGGGCATACCGCACCCACAGGGCTTTCCCGTGTCTCCAGGGTCGCTGGACCTGTTCGGACTCTCATACCGGCGTGGTGCGGCGGTTCGCTGTGTTGGTGTGGCTCGAGTCTTTCAGGTCCTTCTGGATGCAGTTGTGGACTTGGAGGAAGTTGTGGTCCCTCTCGGAGTTGTAGGTGGCCGTGGGCGTGCCAGACGACTTGAGGGTGTCCCGGGGGAGCGTGTACATGGAGATCTCCGTGGACGGCAGCGCGCTGAAGCCCTTGAGGCCCACGGGCGAGGCGTCGCGGGAATGCGATGGATCTGTGGAGCGGGAAGAGGAGCGCGAGCGGCGCCGGTAGCGGTAGCGGTAGCTGGGGATCCGTGTTATGGCCGAGCCTTGGAGGTAGTCGGCGGCGCGCGCCCCTATTCGCAGCTGTCGATGGCGGTCGATGAACATGTGCACGGCCAAGACGCCAACCATCTCAGCTATTATAAAGGAAAGGGCACTAAAGTAGAAGGACCAGCCATATGAATAGCTGTTCTTCTTTGAGTCGCTTTTTGAAGGGTCCCCCGCATTGGCTGATATGTACACGATGATCCCGATAATGTTGCTCAGACCTGGCAGGACGTTGAGCGATCATCGTCAATCATGAGTAGATTAGAAAAAATAGGGAAAGAAAGAAAACACAGAAAGCGTCAGCTGAAAACAAGAGGCAATTGTTTAGATTTAAGACTTTTTATGCTTAAATGCTAGAAAAATATACAAATGTTACCAAGTATTTTTGATCTAGTTTCTAGTGCAAATATCTTAGTACACTTGAAACAACAGCAACAGAGTACCAACCTACCAACCAACTTATCCACCAACCGACCAACAAACCAACCGGCCAACCGACCAACCAACCAACCATTTCAGCAAGATATATGAGCTTTTTTTAAAGTCAGTTATTCTTTAATATTAATGAAAAAATACCAGATCCACTGACACTTATAATGTAGCAAAATGTCTTGTGGCATAAGTGAAATAATCTGCCAGTGGAACTAATACTTCTTATAACCCTAACATAAATCTCATATGTCTTTCTGAATAGTTTTGTCTTATTTCAAATGTACTAACATATTTGCACTAGAAACTACACCTTGGTACATCATAAAATATTGTGTTTTTACAGAGTTATTTTCTAATCAAATGTTCAATGTCATGCCAAGACCAGAACGTATTCTTCAGTTTGTCAGGTTTAATCATAGAGAATATTTTGACATGGTAAATGTTGATGGATAAAAAGGAAAGTGTGTCAGGGACACCATATTTTTAGAGATGACTCCCAAAGTTTAGCCTAGCAACAAGATAAAAAACAGAATACAAAAGATGAAATGGTTTAAAGCTCCAGTACAACAGACAACCAGAAATCAGAGTGTCTCCCTGCCTCACTTTGCTGCTGCTTGACTCACCTGCAGACACAAAGAAGATCCCTGCACTGAGGATGATGTTGTGGCGTGACTTGTAGAACTCACTGGCAGCTATGCACAGGCCTCCCATAAATAGTAGGATAACGCTGAGGATGGGGAAGATGCTAGAGGCTCGCACCGCACCTGGAGGAAACGGGACAAAAGCAGCTGCCATTACAAATGCTCACAAAACTTCAATAGCTGTGTTTCCATTGACACATAATCGCCCATTTTGACATTTTGAAAACAAATTTGCTTATTATAAACATGCAAATTTCATAAAACTAGTTTTTTGACAAAAAGTTTGGAGCCAGGATGAGGTGGATTTTTGGCGGTATCAAAATTGATTTATTTTGCAAAACTGTAATGGAAAAAGTTTTTTATATCACATTAACAACCAGATGTTGCCACTGGTGCAAACGATGAAGAGGAAAACAACAACAGGAAGCAGTTGGAGGATGATGGTGCGACAATTTTTTTTTATTGATTTATTCCGTGAACAAATATATTTCTGTATAATTTCAATTGTTTTTCTTATTTGATGGAAACACAGAAATTGCAAAATTGTGTTTTACTGGCATTAGCAGAATACCAGCTGTGTTTCCATTTACCATATAGTTGTACAAGTTGAAATTTCTAAAATAAATTTGCTCAATAGAAACAAGCCTTTTCCAAAAAAAAATAATATTTTTTGACAAAACGCTCAAGCGCCAGGATGAGGTGTTTTTTCTGGCCATTTCAAAATTGGTTTATTTCACAAAACTGCAATTTAAACACTTTTTTGCATCACACCATCAAAATATATTGTTGAAAAGTTACATTGTGCAATTATATGGCCAATAGAAACCCAGCTAGTGATTTAAAAACAAAAAGAAAAATTGTTGACAGTTGATTCAGAGCTCAGTCAGTAGAACGGTCAAAGAAAGGAGCAGAAAAGCCTGTTAGGATCCACTTCAGCGCTGGATCTTTTGGAAAGTACATCCTAATCAACACCCTATCAGGTCTGTGAAAGACTCCATCAACACTGTGGAGTGAGTGTGTTTCCCCACAGCGAGCCTTATGTAACCGCCGCTCTCACATCTCTGTGGCTCTGAACAGTTCTGCAGCAGACGCAGGCAGCCGGTCGTTTCCAGGACCAGAACCACTTCATCAAAAAACTGAGTTTGAGTTCAACAACCTGCATCCAAATGTTTATACTAATTATTGCAGTTGCACTTATTGCAGCTAATTTGAAAATGTTTTCTTTTCTTATGAAGAATAATATTTTCTTTTCTTTACAATTTGAGGGGTTGTGGGAAGTAGAGATACTGTTGTAATACAGAGAATAAAGTCACAATGCTACGATTTAATCCGCAAAACATTATCACTTTAATATGGTAATAATTTTGTAATTTTATTTTTTCATTTTATCTTAGCAGTGCCCTAAAATTCTGTTTTAAAACATAAAGTTACATGGAGATTTGGGTATTATTAAGATCAAAATGAAAATAATTTATATAAATAACAGCTGCAAAATAACATCATTAGGCAAAAGAAATGAGTTTGTTTTCAAGTTTCCAAATTCTTTTTGAGAAAAAAACAGGGAATTTTCTGATTTTCAGTAAAACTCGCATATTTGCATTTTTTAATTTATTTTATTTCTGAGATTAATCCGATAATTTCAGATTTTTTTTCTCGCAAATGTTCAACTTTTCAAACTCAGAAATTTCTTTGTTTTTTTCTGGAAAATTTCTGATAATCTCTAGTGAAAATTTACTTATTTTTTTCTATCTACAATGGCCCTAATAACCTGTCGTAGAACGAAACATCAATCAATTAATATTTTAAGTGTTGTGATGCTTCATAACAAAGAACAGCAAGGTAAACAGAACCGTTTTTCCAGAATGTAAATGTAACTAGTTACAACTGATTTCTGCAGACATTTTGCTGACATCGGTGTCGGTCTTTCCCTGGTTTTCGGTTCCTTCATGTGAAGCTCTGGCATATTTATCAGCCAGACTGCAGTGCAGAGAAACTCTGCCGATGTCCTTGAAACCAAACAGCATCCTCACCGCCAATTATGAAGAAGCATAAACTAGGAGTGGGGCAGGATGTTACTTTTGAGGTGAAGCCAGGGTTAGTGCGGTGTCAGGTAAAATCAGGGTCTGCGGCGCGGTCTGGAGCCATTCAGAAGAAACTGTGTGAAAGTGTCCCATGCAGTCACCTCCTGTTTAACATGTGCACTTAAACTTTCATCAGGGTGGTTAAATTTTCACCACTTCATCTCATCTCCCCATGCAGTTGCCTGCCTCAGCACTTTTCCCAGTTTCTCCCCCAAAGTGCTGACGCCGGCCGGGCAGCTCATGCTGAACTTGGCTGCCTGTAGCTCCACAGGGACCGGCCGGGGGTCCCGAGGGCCCATCTGCCTGCTGGTACCTGCTGACATTCATCACTGCCTTCCTCGCTTCGCTCTTTATCCCGCCTTCGTTTACCCCCAGAACCTGAAGGCATCATGGCGGCTGCGAGGGGCTGAGGGAAAGTCACCCTGAGCTCACAGGCGAGCTGACAGGATACGGTTAACAGCTGGCTGGACGTGGGAACTGCTGGGCTCCCAACTTCAACACACAGGAAACTTAAGATGTGGTGCTTAAAGGAGACATGTTTAAGTTTTTATACTTTCATTTGGCTTCTAAAAACAGCCAAAGCGCTTTAAAAAACACCACCAGCTGTTTTGTTTGACAATAAGTTCATATTTTTTTATTGGCTGGAAAATGAGCCATTTCAAAAACCTCCGGAATGTTGCTAGGTAACGGGCACAGTGGAATTCCAGCCGTTACCTAGCAACTCAAGCTGAGTTCCAGCATGCTGGATCAACTTCCATCAATTTCCATGTTAAAAGTGAAATAATTTACCAATGGAACTATTACTTTTCATCAATATTAGGGTTTTATTGATGCAAAACAAGCTCCCATTTCTGGCTAAAAGTTAGTTTTGTCTTATTTCATGTGCACTAGAAACTAGACCTAAAACACTGTAAGGTTTTGTGTTTTTGCAGTGTAGTTTGTTGTTAAATGCCCTCAGCTCCAATCTAAGCAGTCACCTCTCTGCTAAACACAGCTCTCTGGAGAGCTTCCCTTTCATGGCTTCAGAAACACAAAATGCTGTGAAGGTCGTCTCCATCGTTAGCTGCTAGAACAGAGGTCACAGCTTTCATTTGGAAAAAAAATGACAGGATTTTTACACGACGTTTACGGCTGAGTCCCAGGACTGCAGCGATCCGAGCCACCCTCCGTCTCAGTAATGTCACCCTGGCAGAGATAATCGCCGTCCAGCAGGACTCCGCGAAGCCGGAACCGATGTACGACTAATGAGCGTCGCAGTCACTCAGAGGAAACGGTGACGAGGTTTTCATGGCGATTCAGCCCTACTCTAAATGTAAATGCGATCAAGGGAATAACTAAGTACACTCAGCTGCTTACATTAGATTTAAGTGTGACCAGGAAAATGAAAGCACATATATTCACACAAATGTAAATAAATAAATAAATAAATAATAAATAAAATGAAAAGTTCAAAATAAGAATAAGTACAGATAAGAAGGGTTTAATCACCAGAGCTTGGAAATAAATTCGGAAGTGGTATATTGTTCTAAGGAGAACAGTTCTTGTTAAAAAGATAAAAGTTTTCATCATTTTAATGAGATGCAAAGATAGCCGTTACTATCTACAATAACTCTTTGTAGATTTTGAATTAATGAGTCACAATAACATCTATTTTCCCTTTGGGATCAATAAAGTACTTCTGAATTTGAAAACTCAACGAGAACGTTCCTCGTTTTGGTGAGATGCAAAACTCAAGTGAGAAACAGATCTTCGAAAAGCAGAAATGGGGCCTCCTGCACAGCCAACAAGAAAGCAGCAAGTGGTTTCTGAATAATAAGTCAGTTACAAAACACTTGTCTTTTCCAGCAGCCATTGAACACACTGTGGTAAAACCAGCTGACCAAACGTGCTGGAGCTCAGCTTTGGTTGCTAGGTAACGGATCAGTGCCTGTGAAATGTGACTTAACAATCAGGAGGTTTTTGAAATGGCTCATTTTCCAGACACCTAAAGACATTAACTTATTGCCAAAAACCAGCTGGGTGAGTTTTTTTTTTTTTTGGTGGTGTGTTTTTAGAAGCTGTTAAAACCCAAATCGAAGAACAAAAACTTTAAAGGTCCCGTCAAGATCCGTCACCAGACAATTAGATAAAGACTGAGAGTTGTGTTCAGAAAGTTTTCCAGGTTATTTTTTAACAGAACATAAAATCATAATGTAGGTTTGCATAGTTGCATCTGAATAAACTACAATAAATCCAGCTCTTCTGAACCTGTACAGCACGGCGGTGGAGGGGAGGTGATCTGGGCTCATTCTGTAGCCTCAGGGGATGAGCTTTGAAATCATTGATTCATTTTGAGATTGGCAGCTGAAGCTTCACCCAAACTGGGTTATCACCATGGCAACGGACCTAAACACAGCTTCAAATCTACAAGCAGGATGCCGGAAAGAAGAAAATAATCTGACAAAATGCAGAACTGTGCAGAGATAAATCTATGAAACTGTCTCAAAACACAAAATGTTTCAAAGTATTTATAGGTTCTAGTGAAAATATCTTAATAAGCTTGAAATAAGACAAAAATAACTTAATGAAAGGTAATTTATCAAAAAGAGCTTGTTTGAATATTGACAGTTTTTTTTATTTCCACTGCAGATTTTTTCACTTTTAACATAGAAAAATGTCTTGTCAATAATATTAAGAAATTATTAATTTAAAACCAGTTTCTATACTTTGCTATAAAGTTAGTTTTGTCTTTTTTTTTGTGTACTGAGATATTTGCACTGGAATTTCGACCAAAATTACATAGATTTTGTGTTTTTGCAGTGAAATTCCTATTTTTCATTACATTTCCAATAAATAAAAAAATTGTGCCCCAAAAACATCACAGATAAAAGTAATGTTCAAGTAAAAAAGGCTCGTTTGGTAGTGAATGTGGCAGCATGATGTAATATTTAATGAAGTGTGCAGAGTGTATCTGATTTCCTGTCAGCTTGTCAGTCTTTCTACCTGCTTCCCCGCAGGGATGCTGCCATGTTTAACATCCCTCCAGGCAGAATACAGCATCCTGACGGAGCCAATCGTAAAAAATAAAGCGTGAAAATGTGTAACCCGGAGAACACGACAAGAAAATAAAGCAGTTTGCTGTGCCGCCTCAGGGAAATGGCTCCGGCCGCGTCGAATGGCAAGCGAGCCTCTGTGCACAAGAACTGGGTTCATAAAAATCTGCAGGGACTTGAGCGTTTCCTTCAGAGGTGGAGCGCGGTCAGCCAAACCCAGGGCCATGTTGGTGCAGCGAACTGCAGCGCCGTCCCAGCGGAGTCCCGCTGCAGGCCGGCCGGTCGCCTCGAAGGTCACTGCACTTCGTAGAGATCTGGATGTTCAAGCAGGGGATCATGAGGATTGGAGAAGCTGGAAGCCGTGCAGATGCACTGGGGCCTTTTTTAAAATTTCTTCTTGGAACGTTAAAGCTCCACTTTACAAAAAAAAAAGAAAAAGATTTTTAAGAATATGTAACTGTTCACCATAAAATTGCGCAAGTTGGAATTACGAAAATGAATTAGCTTAAAGTGAATGTAACTTTCATAAAAAATTTACATATATTTTTACATATTTGTTGAAATTGGTGTGAGACAGATAATTGGTGAAAAATATTGATATCCTCTGGCTTTTCTTAACTAGAAACAACCAATCAGAGCCAGGAGGTGGGTCCATGCTGCAGCTTCTTCCTAATAGCAGAACCTGTTGTAAATGCTAAGGCTAGTTAGCATGGCCAACAATGACAGCAAATAATCGTTTTTCCTGTAATGATAAGTTGTTTTTTCGCTATTAGAACATTTAACAGTCAGTACATGAGGTTGATTGACAGCACTAAGACCCTCCCCCTGACTCTGATTGGTTGTTTTTTGTGGGGAACGGTGCGTTACTTCAGATGGAAATAGGAGAAGGTGCAGGAGATTGATCTTTTCAAATTGTTTGTTATGGTGACAGTTTTAACAAATGTGTAAAAAATTATTTTTTAAATAAAAGTCACATATGACAGCCTAAATGAAAACAAGGCAATTTCTAAAAGAATTTGTTTTTTTATTAAGAAGTTTTTGTGCTAGTGTGAGGAGATTTTTGTTTTGCAAAACTGAAACGGAGACTCTTTTTGTATCACATTAGTCACATGATCAACAACTGGGTGTTACTGCTGGTGAAAATGACAAAGAAGATGACAGGAAGTAGTTGGTGGATGATGGTGTGGCATGTTTTTTAATGACTTATTGCGTTAAACTTATTTACATGAATTTAAATTTTGTTTCTTATTGAAGGGAGACAACACAACTTCAAAACTGCTTTTTAAAAATAGAGTATTGTCAAAGTTTTGCTCACATTTCTAAAGGAAATGCAGCTATTGATGTACAAAAATCCTCTGCCTCATTTTGTAAGAAAATGTAAAAAATTATTAGACCGCTCCAAAAGCAGGAAGTGGACTACAGTGCAGGGCATTCTGGGTAAATACAAAAAAAAAACCCAAACATGCTAGTCTGGTGGCTTTTTACCAAAGACAAAAGAGAAATCCTCCAGCTGCTAAAATCTGATGCCACTCCATGTTTGTTTGTTTTGTGACGAAGAAAGTTGCACTCAGTGTCTTTGTCAGACGTTTTTGTGTCGCTTCCTTTGGTAGTTCTTGGTGCAGCGCCCCCACAGGCGAGGAAGGGTACAGCTTTTTCTGGTATGAGGTTCATGTGACTCAATGTAGTGTAAAAATTTAACAAATGTTGCAATTTTGGTCCACCAGGTGTGAAAACACCCTAAAGACCAACTCTCCTTTTTCTCAATTTATCTCCAAATTAGTTTTTTTTTCTTCAACTTTTGTGTCACCTTGAGATCTCGCATCATTAAGCATCCCACTGTCAACAATCAATAAATCTGGCTGGCCCTCTTCTCCTCTTTTGTCTTGGCAAATGAAGCTGATGGATGAAAGTGAGGCCCCTTGCCCTCTCCCACGTAATGTGCTGTGAACGACCGCGTCGATACTTCCAGGAATGGAGGCAGCTGAGATGTTTGGAGATTTAAAAGGAGTTCAGGGCGGGACGCAGAACCGGGGGTCAACTCTTAGGACAACTTAATATTTAATCAAGCCGCCCTCACAGGTAACTGTAAACGAGTGAGGAGGCAAGAAGAGCAGCAGGCTGAGATGAAATTTTATCTTTTAAACTGTCCCATCCTGACCGAGAGCAAATTACATAACAGATTGGGGTGAAAACAGGCAGTTTGAGGGACACTTGATGTGTGAAGTTGACAGAGAAAGATGAGTTAAAGGAAAAACCGAGGGGAGGATTGATCTGCACCGTTAAAATCCTCCTTATCAGATTGGATCTCAAAGGTCAAAAAGCAAATCATTATGGTTAAAAATGACAAAGAATAAAGGAAGAAAAAAGCACTCAAAAATATATAAATAAGTGTAATTTAAAACACTTTACTAACAGCAACACAAATTAGACACGGTTGTATCTCACATCATTCCCCAGTATTAAAGAGACAGAATCCCAATTTTAAGGCGTCAGGTTTCCTTTAAGTTTTGTTTGATGCATTTTTATAACAACTCAAGGTAACATGGCACCATGTCTCTGGAAAAGACACAATACTGTCCCTTTAAGGATAGGCATACCTGGGTTATGGAGCTCCAAGATGTGCTAACAAACCAGCATGAAACGAACCCTTAGCTTGGGTTGCTAGGTAACGAGCGGAACTCTGCCGGAGTTGCTAGGTAACAACAATCTGGAGGATTTTGAAAAGCTCAGTTTTTGAAACCCAAACGGAAGTGTGAAAATATGCAAAATGTGAATTTTGGTTAATAGGTTGCCTTGAAGCCTAATTACAGTTACTAGGATAACAAATCTACAAAAAAGAGCAAATCAAACGTCATCCACAGTGATGTAAAACAAGCTTTGTCAATTACCAGCAACACTTGATGGCAGTTATTTTAATCAAGACTGGAAGAATCAGGTGCTTTATGTAGAATCTGATTGGTGTGGATCACTTTTTCCCCTCAATAAATGAAATCACCATTTAGATTACTGTATTAATTTATCCCAGTCTGAACTATGACTGTAATCTTTTCAGATGTATCACATTTTACTCCAACCGAATATAGATTTTTGTTCCCCTTTTGGACTCGTCTAAATCCAAACATGGGCGTCACCAGGCGTTACGGTACAGTTATGAGTCATGTTGAGTAACAGCGCGCTGCCGTTTGGAGCGGTACAGTGGAGGCTGTTCCTGCCGGCACGCGTGCCAACACGCTCGCAGTCACAGGGTGCAGGAGTGGATACTGTGTGCTCTGTATTGATTGGCACGGCACCGACTCGGGCTGCTGTCCGGACGCCACCAGTCTTCTGCTGCTGGCTGACAAACGGCTTAATGAGACTTAGCACCCATGCAGCGCTGCAGCTCGGTTTCGGAGCAACAGTGGACTCCTGCGCGCGCAGCCTTCGTCCAAACAGTGAAGAAATCCACACATCAGACTGCAGCCGAGTGGAGGCAGAGTTTCTCACAGGATTGGATGCAAAAATAATGACTACTGAAGCAAATTGGCATTAAAAATGTTTGTTCTTAATAAGGAATCTTTTAAAAACAGAGTTCATTTCTGCTAAGAAAATGTTTAGATTTATCAGAGATTTTCTAGAAGAGAATGACTTTATACAAAAAGTTTTATTCACTTTTTTTTGTAGTTAAAAATAGTTCTACCCTAAGCATAACATCTTTAACTCTTCTTTGAAGGATTATCTTGTCTATAACGTTTATAAGTTTATAAATGTCTTCTGAAATGTTTACCTCATAAAAATCTTGTAACTTGTTTTGCATTTTCTTGATCTTCATTAGAAAGATTCATATGAATTCCTGCGTTCTGACCACCTGAACCAGTGAAACTCTGCTGCTGTAAAATTAACAGAAATAAATAACTCAGACATTTTTCTTTTAGAAAAAACAAGAAAATCTCTGACATCAAAAAGACAAAAACGACAAAAATGGGCAAGAAAATGACAATATTTTACAATATTCTTATAAATTTTCTAGAAAAAAACCTTTATATTTCCGAGTTACAAAAGTCAAGAATCTACACAAATATTTTGACACTAATTTTACAAAAAATAAAAATTGGATATTTCTGAGTTACAAAAATATATGCAAGAAAAAAATTTAGATTAAAATTAAAATTTTCCATAAAAATCTCAGATGTTTCTGAATTTCAAAAGTCAAAAATTTACTGGGAAAAAACTAAATTTTTAGATTATTGTCAAACATTAAGCTGTGCAAAAAAATGTAATAAATAATTTTAGATCTATAAATCTATCCTAGCCTGTTCAATAAAGCATAATAGATAATTTTAAACTCTTCTTGGAAATGTTATCTTTCCGTTTATGTTGCTTTATAATTTTACTGAATATTTCCTGGAATGTCTACCTCATAAAAATCTCGTCACTTGTTTTATATTTTCCTGATCTTCATGGATTCTGACGTCCTGAATCATTGAAACTCAGAGGAATCTGCTGGTGTGAAGCTGCCAGAAAGCGCCGCCTCTCTCTACCTGCTGCCCCCCCCAACTGTTCCTGACAGGGTCGAGAGGAAATTAGCGTTGGCTCCTAATCAGCCTCCCCAGCCCTGAATGTGCTGATGTGCAGGACAGGGTCATGCTAATCAGGTGCCTGAGCTTGCAGGCGCATTGATTTAATACAACAAGCGCTTATTAATCCCCTCCTCTTCCTCAGCCCTTGCACCGTCCTCATCCTCGTTCCCCCAACGCTTCCCATCACCCCGACGTTGAATAAAACACGCTGGAAGTGTCAAACACACACTGTGAAATAATAACGTTTGCTAACAATTTTTTTTTGTAGCGTTAGTAGAAATGTTTTGACAGTTTTCAGACTAAATTTAGCTTCCTGTGTTCGAACTGCACACCTCAAAGCAGAAGCAGAGTTTGACTGGAGCTGATCACAAAATAATGGATGCAAATGTTGGTGGGGATATTTGTGAAGTAGCAGCACAGATGTTCCAACGGGACACTGAAGACACCTCCAGTCCGTTCCTCTTCCTGTGCTGCGTTTTCCTGTGTTAATAATCTATTTATTCATTTTTCACTCTGTTACTCATCAGATGATATCAGCTTCAGAAGGCTTAGAGTTAGAGAAGATCTTCCACTGCCAGATTTTTTCACTTATAATGACATTTTCCAGGAGTTAATTGAAATAATCTGTCGATGGAAGTAGTACTTTTTACAAAAAATTAATATTAAGGAATTATTTGCTTAAAACAAACTCTTATATCTTGCTGAAAAGATACTTGTCAGTTAGTTTTGTCCCATTTCAAGTATATTTGCACTAGAAACTCAGGGTTTTCCACAACGTTTTATAATCCTGGCGGGCCACCAGGCTTTATTTACGCCCCGCCAGACTAAACTTTATTTATTATTTTTTATTGTTTACCCTTTTTAAGACTTCGTGTTTAGGCATTGTTAATAACATCTCCCAATAGCACAGAATTACCTGATATTTTCAAATTTCCTGTCAATATTGAACATTTTCAACTAAAAAACATGCTGGATTGTTGCCTCAACCATCACCCTCAAACTAAACCAAAAATACTTGATAAGAGTTTGTGTTTTTGCAGTGCATTGTGTTTGTCTAAATATGAAACCAGATTAGATTTAAAAAGCAGAAACCAGGGATCTGCAAAAGCAACAAGAACTCACTCAGTTTTTTTTCTCATTTTTTGCAGTTTGCCAGAGTTTTGCACATTCTGACCTGAGGGGAAAATTAATAAAAATGGGCTCAACTTTAAATATCTCTTCTCTTGACATGACAACGACTCCAAACACTTTTACACTACAGCAATGTTCTCTATTTATATACAGCTGAGCAGATCAGAAGTCGGCTTCGGGTTAAATGTCTTAGAGTCCCACTAACTTGGTGATATTTCTTCAAATAAAATACAACCCTAAATCTTCCTAACACATTTGCTCCGTTTAGGGGTGATAATGTTTGGTTAAATAAAAAAGAAAGCAGAACGGCAGACGATGTATCCTTACACCTGTTTCCGCTGCCGGTTCCCACACATCGCTGAGCTGGTGGGATTGTGTGGGTTGTGGTGGTAGACTGGTGGCTGCATCAGAAACAAATAACTCTTTATTAACAACTCTCCTGAGGCGAAGGGACGGCACAGTTTCTGCAGAGTCCGTCTACCTGCTGCAAACCTAGAAAGCTCCTGGAGCCTGAGGCTGTTTTCACACCTGACAGTTCAGTAGACTCGGTTCGATTGGAGACTAAAAGTGCAACATTTGTTACATTTCCAGCTGCACTGGTTCTCTTTTACACTGATCTGTGTCAAATGTCCAAACTAGTTGAAAAACCAGTTCCCCTCCTCGCCTGGGGTGGCGCTGTACCAAGAACAACAGAAGGAAATGACATGAAAACCTCTGAAAAAGACACTTTCTTCTTTACAAAAATGAACTGAGGTCAGATTTTAGTAGTTGTAGGATTTCTCTTGATTGTCACATTTCTTTTGGTTGCATTTACCCAGAATTCCCTGCGCTGTAGTCCACTTCCTGCTTTTGGAGCAGTCTCCAGGCCGCTTGATGTTCACATACGTATTTGAGAGTTGAAGGACCAGAGAGCTTTGGTTTGTCTGCTTTAATCAAACTCTAATTCGGTTGACGTGACCATTGGTGCGATTTGAATGCATATGTGAACGAGACCGTTCCAAAAGCAGGAAGTGTACTACAGCGCAGGGAATTCTGGGTAAATACAACCAAAACAAATGCACAAGTCTGGAGCTCCTGGGACAAATGGCTCTGAAAAGAGAAATCCTCCAACCGCTAAAGTCTGAAGCCACTCCATTTTTGTTCACATTTAGTGATGAAGGAAGTTGAGCTCAATGTGTTTTTGTCGTTTCCTTCAGTGGTTCCAGGTGCAGCGCCCCCACAGGCAAGGAGGGGAACAGGTTTTTTAAATGTTCAGTTTGTTCTACACAATGCAGTGTGAAAGTGAACCACAGCAGCTGAAAATGGAACAAATATTGCAACTTCAGGCCCCAAATTGAACCGAATAACCTGGATTGCCAGGTGTGAAAACACCTTAAAAATATTGGATTCCATTAACTATTTGCATTCAAGCAATCTGCACCCGCAAATCAGAAAAAAGTTAAAGCTTAGACTATAAAGTTGCAGGTAGAGATCTGTTTGGCTACTTTAGAACAAAAGCATAAACGTCTGCTTCAAAGCTCTAAATAAAATACCATGAGAAAGCTCTGTGGGTTCACAGAAAGCTGAGTGAAAGCTCAGTAATTATCTTTTCTATGATGCATCCAAGCTGGAGTAAATGAAAAGATAATACGCCCGTCTGTATCCCTGAAAGCACATTTCACATTTCAGGATTCACTCTTTGAGCTGTGCAATGTGTAGACTGGATGTTTTTTCTTCAACTTTGCTTTTTGCTTCAAATGTTTTTGCAAAAAGAATCAGACCTGAATCATGGCTCCTACAAAAATGTTCACCTGTAAAGTTACGTAGATGAGCCGAATGAAGAAGTTAGTAAAATTCAATTTGTTCTGATCTCTGCTTGTTAGGAGGATGAACTCCCTCACCTCTGTTTTACTACCTATTTATTCCCCTATAATAACACATAAAGTTTGAGGACTGGTGTTCACTCAGTCAATCAGGACAAAAATGATTGGCCATCAATTTACTGGTCCATCATTTCTATGCGGTGTGTTTTATGTGTTGGTCAACGGGTTTGTTATTCGCTGAAAATACGAGAACGCAGCGTGTCGCAGTGAACTGCAAGAAACACAGAAACCTCCCAGGTGTTTCTGCTCTGGTTTCCAGTGCAAATGCAATTCATTTATTTAGGTAGCACATAAAAACAACACATGTGGACTGAAGTGTTTTTATACACTTTATACAAATATACTCCAAAAGAAATAGTTTGAATCAAATGCTAAAGAATAAAAATGGAATTAATACTTTTTAAAAAATGTATATTAAGTAATTATTTATTTAAAATAAGCTCCCAGTTACTTGTAATTTAGGTTTGTCTATTTTTAGGTGTACTAAAATATTTGCGAGGTATGCACCGGTCCACTTTTCACTTCCGATACTGATACAGATGTCTGAGATTTAGTACCGGCCGATACTGATAAAACACAGGAAATCAGCCCTGATTTAACAAAAAACACATTTTCTTTAAATAAACCCAGACAGGAATGAATTAAAAACGTATTTCTTAACTCTGCACCAGTGCAGCACACTTAAATACACCAGTAGCTTCACAAACTTGGTCAAACACGTAAGAACAACTTTAATTTGTTCAGTCAGTGAAATTAGGAGTATTACAGCTGATTTAAAATAGATAAACTGAAACTGACAAAAAAATGTAAAAATAAACTGCAGCAAACATTTCAAATGGTTCAGAAAGTGAAGTTAGGAAATCTTTATGTAATGTAAAATAAATGATAATAAAGCATAGAGTTAGAGTGAATAGATCTGCCCTTATGGATTAGGCACAAGAATTGTTTCAATATCAGGCGCAGATCTTCTCTTTGCACCAGAAACTAGACCAAAATTACTTGGTAGAATTTTGTGTTTTTGCAGTGTACGGGATGCCTGAGGAGCCGAACAGATAGTAAACTGTTCTGCTGAGAACCAACACAGCCGGGCAGGGCTGCTGTGGAAGCTGAAATCACCCCCTGCCTCTGGCCTACACGCCCTCGCCCCAGACCCATTGATTTTATCGGGCGACACCAAAGCCAGCTCAGGCCAGAGTCCAGCACCCCGCGACGCCCCGAGGGCGACAGGGCCTCGTCAATGTCAGAAAACACTCCCAGATCAGCTCATAACGGCGTGAAACGGAGAAGAAAGAGACAGAAACGTTTGCCAAGCGGATTGAAATATTCTGGATCAAATATTCTAAAAATGGAGTTGATGTTGTGGGATAGACGGCTGCAGGCAGCAGTGGGACTCGTTGCTTTGCCATAATTCAATACTGTTTAGACATCCACCCACTGAAAACAGGCTAGAGGTGACATACAGGCACACAACCACACCTAAGGGTAATTACAAATGTCCAGTTAGGCCAACATACAACAGTTTTTGAGTATTAGAAGGAAACCATAAAACCATAATTAGTTAAAGAGCTGTGATTGTCATTTTTTCATTGTTACATATTTTATTTGAATTCCCATTAATACTGTGTAGATGTGGTTTATTTAAGCCCATTGGGCTTTTGCCTCTTCCTGTACTGTTATGATTATTTTTTTTCTTAAAGCTGACCTCTTATGCTTCATTGAACAGGTTAGGATAGGTCTACGGTCTATGCAGAAAATGTTCATTACATTTTTTGCACAAAATCATTCTTATATAATGACATGTTAGCCTGTTCAGTTTTAGGAATTAGCTGTTTTAGGGATTCTGTACCTTTAAATTAACGCTTGTGTTGCTAGGTGATGGGCGGAACTCAGCTGAGGTTGCTAGGCAACGAACAGTGTCTTCTGATTTGTGACATTACCTTCTGAAGGTTTTTGAAACGGCTCATATTCCAGACACCAAAAACCATTAAACTATTGATAAAAAATGTCTGGGTTGTTTTAGGACCAGTAAAAATCCAAATAGAAATACAAAAACATGCAAAATGTGAATATCACGTAATACCTTTGAAATGTTTCACCTTCATTTTAATTGTGTACAATAAGCTAAGCCAAACATAAGATAGAGAAATACTTCACACAAGAAAGTTTTTTTAAAAATAATTTGAATAATGCATATGCATATGGTTTGAATGCATATATGAACATCAAGCAGAGCGGAGAGCGCTCCAAATGCAGGAAGCAGACCATAGCGCAGGGGATTCTGGGTAAATACTAACAAAACACATGCAAATTTAATGCTAGCATGATAAATAGCTCAGACCTTTACCACCAACAAGAGAAATTCTACAACCGCTAAAATCTGACGTTTGTTTATTCTTCATGAAGAACGAAGTTGCGATCATGTCATATTCGTGTCATTTCCTTTGGTGGGTCTTGGTGGAGCGCCACCGTAGGTAAGGAGGGGAACAGGTTTGTCAAATGGTTTGGTTTATTTTCACACTGCAAGCTGAAAATGTAACAAATGTTGCAGTTTTCCTCCCAAATGTAACCAAATCTACCAAACTATCTGGTGTGAAAACACACTGAAACCACTTTGTTAGTAATTCCTCAGTATCAGGTTCACTGTCAATTTTAAAGATTCGTTTGTTTCCATGTTTTAACCATGTCAACATTTCTCTTCTGGAGGGTTTCCATGAATTAATGGAACAAATTCTGGTATTTATATGATTTTTGGCTCCTCTGGATTTCATCAAGCAGTTTTCTTTTTTCAAATCCTGATGACGGAATAATTAAATCCAATTAAATTTCAGTTTTAAGCTAATCAGTCCTACTTGGCCTCACCTGGCCTCTGCGTCTCGTTCAAGTCATGTTTTGCGGTTGTAGTATTAGCGTGTTGCATAACTGGGCGTTTTCTTCCCTCTTTCATCTCCTCTCAGCTGCTTAGCGCCCAGTAGAGCAGCGGATGATGGGAGCTCCAACACGGCATGATCTAAAAACCCACTGGCGCTTCAGCGTGCCTCAGCTGGCTTATATAACCCAGCGTGGATATGCAAACCGCCTGGCTGCTGGGGGGAGCGGAGCGCGCACGCACACACACACACACGCCCACACACACACGACTCATCAATGTTTGAGTGTTTAGTAGAATAAAGTCAGGATTTGTGTGTGTTTGTGTGTTTTTTTGTCTGCTTGGCAACCGCATCATCAGAAACCCCTCTCTCCTCCTCGCCACGCATCGTGATGACATCAGCACAATTTTTGGGCCAGCGAGTTCCTCCGTGATGTCATTTCCGGCGGGTCTTCACCTGAAGTGGCTTTTTTTGTTGTTGCGTAACTCAACCAATTTTTCAACCAGTCTCTTTTTTTTTTTCTCATTATGGAAACAGCAGGTGGGCCAAAGAATTTAATATTGCGGGTTTGTGTTTGATACTTATTTAATATTCAAATTTCCTATTAAGAAAATAAAACCTCTAAAGTTTAATCTTGGGAGATGCTGTTTGATTAACTTGGCTGTCAAGTTATTAATGAACGTTATGATTTTGTCTCAAATAAAACAAAATAGTATTTTATAAGTATTAAAATAATAATTATTTTCATTCTAGTGTCAAGTGTAAATATGTTAGTTCACTTGAAATGAGACAAAACTGACATTTAAGTAATTTTTCTGCAAAATTGCTTGTTTTAAGTAAATAAATCCTTAAATCCTTAATATTGAAGTAAAAGTTCCTCTAGCAGATTATTTCACTAAAGAAAACATTTTCCCCATGTTACAATGTGAAATTATTTGCCATCTTCGTTTTTAAGAATCACCAGATTTCATTTTCAGTAAAAATTTCTCGCAACTATAAAATATCAGACAGCGAAAGAACGGATGAATCTTTAAAATCATTTTCTGCTAACTTACGGTGCAGCAGCGTTTAGTTCGCTTTAATCCAACTCTAGTTCATTGGGAAGTTCCTTTGGGGAACCGTGAATGCATAATCAAATTTTAAAAAAGCAAACTCTGGCCCACCAATAAACTTCTGTCTCGGTCCAGATGAAATGAACTCTGGTGCCGTTCAAATGCAAACATGAACGTCAAGTTTACCAAAGACCAACGTTTGACTCAGCAGTGAGGAAGAAAATGTTGTAGTTTTGATCCCAAACTGAACTGAGTCTTTTACATGTTAAAACATCCGTCCATCTGTCTGTCCATCCATCCATCCATCCATCCATTTTCTGTTCACCCTGGTCCCTAATGGGGTCAGGAGGGTTGCTGGTTCCTCTCCAGCTACGTTCCAGGCGAGAGGCGGGTTTCACCCTGGACAGGTCGCCAGTCTGTCGCAGGGCAACACAGAGACATACAGGACACACAACCATTCACACACACACACCCACCCACACACACACGCGCACACCCACACACACACACACACACACACACCCACATACACACGCACACACACACACACATACACACGCACACACACACACCTAGGGAGAATTTAGAGAGCCCAATTAACCCGACAGTCATGTTTTTGGACTGTGGGAGGAAGCCGGAGAACCCGGAGAGAACCCACCATGCACAGGGAGAACATGCAAACTCCATGCAGAAAGACCCCGGGCCGGGAATCGAACCCAGGACCTTCTTGCTGCAAGGCAGCAGCTCTACCAACTGCACCACTGTGCAGCTCAATGTTAAAACATCCCTAAAATTAAATTAAATTAAATTATGGCTCCTAGAAAATAAAATTTTTATTTTTATTCTTTGTTTATTGAGCTGAACTTTTGTGCATTATGCCTTCTTAGTCTTTAAATTTGTGACTTGATATGATGTTTTTAGATTTAAAAAAAGATCTTTATTTATTATTATTCTCTTTTTTTTGGAAGAAACTTGTTAATTTGTCTGTATTTATATTTTTATTGACTACAAATGGCGAACTCTGGCTTATTATATGCATCGTCCCTTTTGAAATTCATAAACAACAGCAACAAATTTTCCTCCGCCTCCTGTGACCCCATCGTGCACCGAGCAAAGAGAAAAAAAATATCGAGAACCTCAAAAGTGTAACGTTATGAATCACCATGACTGTAAATGCAATGCAATAGCAGGAGCGAGAGGGTGAAGAGATGCAGAGAAAGACGGCGATCAAGAGAGGCCTGACCTATATAAGAACGAGGCTGAAATATTTATGGATGTGAATGTCCTAATTGGCAAGCCACTGGGAGGAGCGCGGCAAAGAGGTTAACGTACACTCAAAGAACACGGCGGATCATCCCCGCCCTGATGGACGCCTCATTACGACTCCCACCTCCCGCCGCCGCGGCTCCGGTTCAGTTAGAGCCATTACCAGAACCGTTGTCATAACCCCTCTCCATCGCACAGACGGACTGGAACAAGCGCTCAGAGCGCTGAGTCAAACGCAGCCTAATTGGCCGGGTTTATCTCCAGCGCTGGCACGCACGGCTCGGCGCTGCGAGAGGCCGCCATGGCTGTCGCCCGCAGTGGGAGATGATCAGAGCGACGCTTTCTGATCACTGAGAGGAAGAGATGGAGGGACTCCAAACATCCCCATGTCTGAAGAGGGGGGCTGAGGGCGAGCTACTACAAAATAAAACAACAAATGACCAGAAGGAAGCCAGAAAATTAAGAGAATAAAGTCAGAAAATTAAGAGAATAAAGTCAGAAAATTAAGAGAATAAAGTCAGAAAATTTAGAGAATAAAGTCAGAAAATTTAGAGAATAAAGTCAGAAAATTAAGAGAATAAAGTCAGAAAATTAAGAGAATAAAGTCAGAAAATTTAGAGAATAAAGTCAGAAAATTTAGAGAATAAAGTCAGAAAATTAAGAGAATAAAGTCAGAAAATTAAGAGAATAAAGTCAGAAAATTTAGAGAATAAAGTCAGAAAATTAAGAGAATAAAGTCAGAAAATTAAGAGAATAAAGTCAGAAAATTTAGAGAATAAAGTCAGAAAATTTAGAGAATAAAGTCAGAAAATTTAGAGAATAAAGTCTGTTCTTAAAATACCAACATTTCCACCTAACTTTATATTTTGTCTCATCTGATGATGTCATTTTTGAATATTAAATGATGGATAATTTGATCACTTACTCTGTACTAGTAGATGTTTTACCAAATATGTTTTTACTCTTACTTCAGTAATTTATTTATTTATTTTTAGTCTTACTTGAGTAGAGTCCTTGGTTACTTTGCCCTCTGATTATGACTTTATTCTTATGATAAATACTCCGTTGTATTAGGGCCACACTAGGAAAATTTAATAATAAAAAAGCTGTAATACTACCAGAATAATTCCTAAACATTGATGGGGATTACTTCACTAATAACATGAGAGAAATGTCTTGTTATGAGTAAAATAATCTGCTAATGGAACTAGAACATTTCCATCAATATTAAAGAATTATTGACTTAAAACAAGCTTTGATAACTTACTGAAAGAGAGTTTTGTCTTATTTGAAATGTGGTCAGATATTTTCAGTAGAAATTATTTAAAAACACTTGGTAAGATGTTGTGTTTTTGCAGTGTGATGCTCTTCCAGAGCTGCTGTGATGTTTAGGATTTGTAATCAAACGACTCCGACAAACATCTCTGTCTTGCTTGCACAAAGGGGACGGGAGCAGAAATCGATGTTCTGTGTTTACAAGGTGCACAGCTGACTGTAACTCTGCACGTTAAGTTACACACTGCCGAGCAGCAGAAACAGACGAGCTGCTTTTGGCTCGGCCCGGTCTGGCCGGCACCGCTGGCATCAGGCGCCGTCTGAGCAGAGGACCAACATGGAGCGGGATGCAGGCGGAGGATTGTCTGATACTCACGTAAGAAGTACTCTGATGGATCCGCTTCATAATCCGTTTCCTCGGGAAAGTGGTCTATCTGTTTACACATTCCTTTGAAGTTTCCTGCAGGGAAAAAACAGAGAAAGTTGGAGAATTAGCCCACAGTCTCCTTAAAAGTTATACAAAGAACGGGCAGAGGAAGGCTGATTGTAAATAAAAAAAAATATTTTCATTGGGGGGATAAATTCATTTGATTGATTAATTGCATTTTTGGTTTTTAGAATATTTAATTTTGGGGAATATATCGATGTTTTTCACCGACACACTTCTTGGGTTTCCATAGTTCAGAGTGATGTCAGCGCTTCCAGGGCGGCCATCTTGTTTATTTGGACTGAATTCAGGTCAACTATTGCAAAATATATTATAGTTTAATTAAAAGAATAAAGTCATAATTTTATGAGAACTCCAACACGAAAAATAAAATATTAAACGAGGATTGTTGAGCAGCTTCTGAAGCTACACTTTGGTGTAAGTTTTACAGATAATGCTAAATACTTTATAGGAATACTAAATACCTTTTAGCACAACTGCATCAAATTGTTATCAGTACTAGGATTTTTAAACTAACATGCAAACAACCGACTCTATTTGGTCACGATCAAATCCTGCATCCAACCTCTTTTCCCCAGTAAAACTTTTTCAAGGTATTTTTTTTCTGCTAATATGTTCTCGTAATTAAACTAAAATTCTCAAGGAAGATAAAGTTATGTGATTATTTTTATATATTAACAACATAAATGACATATGCCTAAGAATATTTAGTTATTCATTTAGATTTTGGTAGACTGACAGAATTACAATTTAAAACCAGAATTCTGAGAAAAATCTGAATTCTGAGATTAAAATTAAAATTCTGAGAAAACAGAAATTTGAGAGAAAAAAAAACAGAATTCTGACATTAAAGTCAGAATTATTAGATAAAGTCCAAATTCTGAGATTAGAATTTAAGAAAATGTTTTGTTTGTTTATTTTTTCTTGGCCCTAATCTTCCGTAGAAGTTTTTTTTAAAGCCAAACATCCCAGCCCTAATATTCAGCAGAAAAACATCCGAAGGAGGAATTAATTTGGATTTAATTTGCTGTTTGCCTCCATGTTTGTTTCCTTTAAACAGATTACCGTTGGTTCCGGCTGCTTCCTTCTGGCTAACAGGTGGATTTAATCTGATCATTTAAGTAATATCAAGTAGCGGCCCGGATCGCGTCAAAGCAGCGAACATTAGAGGCTCCGTTTGAAGACATGCAGCAGTTGGCGGCTTGTAAACAAGAGCGGAGCAGCTGCTGCGACCTGGAGCCGCTCCAGCTGCTGCGCAGCGGCAACTTTCCCCGACACCGCTCTGTCCAGAACCGCCCACCCCGGTGTGTCCTCGCCCGCTCCCCGACATGAGGCGGTTTGACACTGATGAGGTCACTCCAGGTGGCGCTGGCAGGCGGAGACCTCCGTAAGGCGGCCATTATGGCGACCTGGTTCTTCAATGGCGGCGTGCAGCAGGCCGATGCCGGGGCATTTGATTGGACCAGATTAGTGTTTCATTAACGTTTTCATCTCCTCTCGCACTGTGTCCCTCTTATTATGGGAGCAGGTGTTGGTTGCCATGGCGCCAGGTGTTGCAGGGCAGGTTTTGGCAGCGGGGTGTGATGGACACAGCGGGCTGAGCTTTTAACTTTGTGAACGATCAAGTGGTGGGTAGAGTGGCTAAAAGTTGTACTTCAATATATTTTTAACTCAACTACTGAAAAACTGATCGAAACATCAATCATTAATATTTAAACGTTACTGTCAACATTTTACTCCTCCTGCTACTACAGCTAACTTTTTGCTAGCATCTTTCCTCATGAAAACATTTCTGATGTTGTTCTGGTTCTTATGCTGAAAAACTTCTCACAATATCTGAATGTTTTTACTTTTTCTTTTCAAATATGCAAACAATACCTGGGCTTCCTATTTGTTGCATAATATCATATATCTCACAATAACAAATTAAATTTAAGGAAGCACAATAACTACAGCAAATAACAAAATTAGTATTTAATATCAGTTGATATCAATAATCGTCAATCTATAATTTTGTTTTAAATATCTGAAATACAGCCTTCCTATTGGCATGACTTTTTCTGTTTTATCTACAGTTTTCACTACACACTGTTATGAAATCTGAAACTTCTGCTGCAAGCTAACATGTTGTTGCTAGGTAACCAAAGAGTGAGTGAGTTGCTAGGCAACCAAAGAGTGAGCAAGTGAGTTGATTCCACCGACTTTTTTCAGTTAGCAGTGAGAGATTTCCTCTGCCTACATAATACTGAATATCCTATCATTTATCTATTGATATTGATCATGTATCTATCACAATAATGTTATTGATTTATTGTCCAGTCTTAAATCTACCTCACAAATTATCACCAGGTTAGTGACTGACTGGCTACCAATAAATTATGCAACCTTGTTTTTCTTCAACTTCCAAACAAGCGTGGGAACCTCTGTACTAATATTCCCACTAATCCCACTTAGTCCCAATCCATCGTTCTGTAACACTTATTTTTTTCCTGCTGACTCAGCGTTGGCACATAATCAAGAAAACATCAATTTCCTTCTGCAGGTTTTGTAGCAATTAGAACAAGCATGTGGGTTAGAAAAGAGGAGAATTTCACGGAGTATGGTACGGAGAGATAATAGCAGGAAGAGCAGGTAACAGAAAGGCTTTGAAGGACAGGGAGCAGAAAGACGGGGAGGAGGTGGAATACATCAGTTTTAAGTGGTACAGTAACTGCTGAGCCGTGAAAAAGCCCTCCAGAGTTTAACAGAGCTGCACACTTTTTGTTCTCAATGCTCCGATCAAAGTTCCTTCAGACTGGAGATTAGAGTCGGGTTCTCCGTAATCAGCTGGAAGGTGAACGCCGAATCTTACTGAAAATAAAAGGCTCATAATCCACTAAAGCTTTGTTCACACACCGCTGGAGGTGTCAACCTGCTGCCTACGTGAAATAACAATACGTTCGTCTGAAGCGGCGTTGCCAGATCTGACTGTTTCCAACCCAAACATAAAAACCCCCACCAACTCCCCAAAAAAATCAACCCAAACCTCAGCCTCTGACGAAACTCCTCCGGGAACTTTGTAACTGACCGCCATCTTGGTAGGTATCCGAAACCAACTGTCATGACAGTTGCTATGACAATAAACAAGTCACAAGTTTATAACCAGCTCTCGCCTCGTTCTCATCTAATTTATAAACAATATAAGAACATTAAAACTCGATTATAATTTTTGAGTAATCTTACTTTCTTTTTGTTGGTGTCTTTGTGCTCTGCTTGCCTACCAAGATGGCGGTTCAGTGGCGTGGATCAACGTTCAGACTTATGAGAACAATGAATAAGATAACACATTTTCTGCCACTTAGTGACAACTATTTCCAAAGAATTTTCCTCTGAACTCTTTCCAAAAACTTGTCAAATATTGTAAACAGCAGCTCAGATTTAAACAACTTGTCCAAAGTTGTTTATTCCAACCCGATGTGTTTAAAAACAGCAACACAGAAAGAAGAAGAGTGTACATTTCTAGTTCCTCTCTGAGCGTATTTCAGGAAGATGACTTGTGTTTACATACGGCTGCTTTACTCCGTCCCAGTGGAACTGTCTGGGCTAACTAGCAGCAGAGGCACCATGTGTGTCCTAATAACGTTACAAAGTGGGAACAGGATTTGGTTTGCCGCTGACCGACCCGTCAGCAGCTGGTAGGAGAGGAAGGACTTTAATAAACGTGTTGAAACGATTTATATGACAGGTACCGCTGTAAATGTACCGCGTCTTGTAATACGTGTCAACGCAGCAGGCTGCTAACATAAAGACATTTCCAGCCAACATCATGAATGTCAACGCAGGGATGCAACAATCTGACTAGGTATTTTTAGTTTCTACTGTAAATATCTTAGTAGGCTTGAAATCAGAATCAGAATCAGAATGCTTTTATTGTTATTGCACAGAAGCACAACAACATTTCGTTTCAGTAGATCCAAGAAGACGGGATTTTCTGGGACGCTAACTTACAAGTAACTTTTCATCAACATATAGGAGATTATTTGGTAACATTCTGAGTGACGGGATGTGCATAAACCTGACATGATCTGTCATAAACATAACACCTGTTATAAACATGAAGGAGTCTTTGTGAGGGCTGTCATGAAGTGTAATTCAGTAAATAATGAGACTTTTAATGCAAAGTCTCATTAAAAGTGTCATTATTTACAGAATTACACTTCATGGCAGTCATAAACATTCCTATAAATTCAAGTCAAATAAAGTGTTACAGATTGTTTTAAGTCAATAATTCCTTAATATTGATGGAAAAGCACCAGTCCCACTGGCGGATTATCTCACTTATATAACAAGGGGAAAATGTTTTGCTGTAATGAAATAATCTGCTAATCAATACCAAGGAATTACAGACATAAAATAAGCTGCTATATCTTGATGAAAGTTACTTGTAAGTTTGTTTTGTTTTATTTCAGGTGTACTCATAAATCAGAAACCAGCATTTTCTTATATGGCTTTTTAACCAGACGAGTGATTTGTGCTACAAATGGCTTTCTGTACTGAGCTTAAATAACGCACTCTGAGGCGTGTGAATTCACGTCTCCACCACCTTTTTTTCCCCAACCAGGTGATTATAAATGGCTTTGCAGGCGGATCTTCTTGGTGCTGCTCCCACAGACCGATGCGCCTCCATGTAGCTATGAGGAGCTACATGCTAGCCTCCTGCTTCCCCTCCTGTCCTCCACAGCCATAAAGCACTTCACTACCACCGGCCTGCAGAGACTGAGGGCCACTCAAGAGTGGAGTGCAGCAAAGAGAGAGGAGGCTTGTTGTGGCAAGGAGAAAGAGGGCGTGTGTGTTGAAGATTTATAGTCGCACAACACAGCAAGGCTCTGGACCGAGTCCTGAGGGACCGGGGTTTATCCGGTCAACTCGTTTACAGGCACAAACACAAACCGTGCGGATCGACTATTCATGGCGCCGTGACGTAGCCGTGATGCTCTTTAATCATGCTGCTGAGGAAAAGGAAGCTTTCCCCAGGCTGCGTTCACATGGAGGTGCAGCGTTCTGGTCCAGGTCCAGCTCAGATGAACACGACTGAAGCTGCAGCCGCGGATCCTGACCTCCAGTTATTCAACAGCAATACCATCCATGCCTCTCCTGCAGTCCTACTGGGGAAATGAAGGATTGTCTGGAATGTTGCTCTTAAGTTTCTGTCACTTTTGAGGCAGAAACATATATCAGGGCTGCACCGATTTTCTTTATTTTGGGAGATGTAAAACAAATCTTATCTACTGATTTTCTCTTCCGCCACAAAAGTCTGGAAATCAACCACTGTCCTCTATTTATTACGAATTTCTTGCAATATTTAGTGACATTTCAGACAAAAAACATCAGCTTTGTGTTGTGCAAACCTACCAAGATGGCGGTTCAGTTGTGCAGAAAAATGACTGGTAGCAAAAAGTTACATTTAATGTCATAGAAAAGCGCAAATATTTCTAAATTATCATCCCAAAATCTGTGATCTTGATTAATACAAAATCACAAAAACAATCATAAAATCCTGCTTTGTGGCGTGAAAACATTATTAAATTTTTAGAACTACTTGCTGAATTCAGACACAGGAATTTATTAACATGCCAACACTTTATTATTGGGTTTTATCAACACATTCAGAATCTTTCTTTAAGAAGATTCATGATCTTCATTTTGCACAAAATGAAAACGAGTTTGACGCCGCTGCATTAAAGTGCTTTCTTTAAAAAACATGCGATCCAAATCAGCCCGGCCCTCTGGGAAAAGTAATTGACCTTGTCAAATCATGAATGAACTGATTGAACTAAAGTTGTTAGAAAGCTGAGCTCAATTTCCCAGACATGATTATCACCTGACCTGGAGATGTAGCAACGAATGTCAGCCGGAAGCTCTTAAAATGCAAATCATTTTCTGAAATAATTTTTAATAAAAAACAGCAGAGAAGAAAGTGGCTGACATCTAAGACCAAAGAGAGAAAACATGCAGCAAGAGAGATTATTACATCAAAATCCCTCCGACTCAACCAGGAAATTATGAACAAACCCAGAAAAACTCAGAAAGTTCTGTAAGATTTAACAAGAGGAAACAGAAATTGGGCAAAAATAAATCTATGAGAACGAAAGCTAAAACCTTGAAAATATTCTGCTGACTGAACAAAACTGGATCATCAAACTGTGTGAAACAGAAACAGGAAGTGGACAATACCGCCGGGCATTCTGGGTAAATGCAACCAAATGCTACGGCAAAAATGGTTTGTGATTTTTAAACAAAGAAATCCTACAAAATCTGATCAAATCCCGGTTGCGCTCGGTGTCTTCTTCAGAGGTTTTCCTGTGGTTTCCCTCAGTAGTTCTTGGTGCAGCGCCCCCACAGGCCAGGAGGGCAGCAGGTTTTTCAATCAGTTTGAATTCTTTGACAGTTGGTTACACTGATTACAGTTTTCTGGTCGATCTTTAAGAAGTCAGATTTCGGCCGATACCAATTATTTTTTCTGAAACGTCGTTAAATATAGTTAATTAAAAATGTGCGAGTGGCTAAATTTGAGTGGTTGATTTGTAGACGTTTCTTGAGGTAGATAAGATCAGCTTTAGGTGTAAACATCAGCTGATCACCAATCTCCCAAATTTAACTAAATCAATGCAGATAAATCAGTGCACCCCTATTTGACAGTTCAGAGTGAAAGTGAACTGCTAAAGCTGAAAATGTAACAAATTCAACAACTTTTGTTGCCAGTTGCACCGGAGCCGGAGTGATTTTAATAATTTGGAACAACGGTGTTATAAAAGAGAGACAGAAAAAGATTTGTTGGAGTTTTTACTGCCGATTGTGACTCTGTTGCCGTAACACATGACGGACTCTGTAACACTGACAGTGTGTTGGTCCTGACTGCCGCCACACTGTGTACAGGTAGAAAGAAAGTGAGACTTGTCAGCTTCTTCCTGGACGCCATATGAGAGAGACATCCGGGTCAGAACTTCCCACTCATAACACCGATCAAATGGATCCACAGCTGCCACAGCTCCACACAGACAAAGGTTCTGATGAGACACAAACACGTAGGAGGCGCCTGGCGGAAAGGGGAGGGCGAAGCGGCGAGGAGGCTGCAGGGGGTCAGAAGGACTTGACTGAGTAGGAGGTGCCGTTTAAAACAGACAGAGTTCGAAACGGTTAGAGACGGAGAAGATTGGAGCTCGCTTTGGATCCGGCAGTGGGCGGCATTCTCGAAAACTTTCCTGTTGGCCACTGAGTGCGTCAGCATCCAGAGCCCCGCTCCCTTCATCCCTGCCCCCGTGTCCTCCTCTTCCTCCCACCTCTGTCCTCAGTCCCAACAGCAGCCGTTGCCATGCGGACATCAGAGAGGTTTTTGCTGCTGTTGCTATGGCGATTCTATCAGAGGCCGACACGGACAGAGCTGCTGATGCGTTTTTAACACCTGCATTTTCTTTTCTAATTTGCGTAAAACTTTTTTGATACTCCGGAAAGCGGCTGAAATCACACGTGAATATGTTTGTTCACGATGCAAGCCTTTAAAAAACATGCTGCGGTATCATCCAACCACTTCCTGTTGTCTTATTCATCGTTTCCACCAGTAGTAACATCCAGTTGTGAAAAAAAATTAGCTTCCATTGCAGTTTTTTAAAAGCACTAATTTTGACATGGTCGAAAAAATAATCTCCTCCAGCGAAAATCTTTTTATTGAAAATTATGACTTTTTTAAAAATTGCCATATTTCCATTAAGGAAATTTATATTTATTCCAATTTGGACAATTATGTGGTTAGTGGAAAGGAAGCTAGTGACACATAAAGACAGTTACAAAGTCGGCCTTCTATCACCTGAAGAACATTCCCAGGATTACAGGACTAATGTTCCAACAAGTTCTACAGAAACTCATCCGTTCATTTATCTAGCTGATCCAGAACACTGCTGCTCAGGTTCTGACTAAAACCAGGAAGACAGAGCACTACATGCAGGTTAAAGTCCTGAGAGAATAGACTTTAAATTACTGCTGTTAGTTTATAGATCACTGAACGCTTAAAGATCTGCTGTTGTTTCAAACTTCCAGACCTCTCAGGTCTTCTGGTTCCGGTTCTGCTCTGCATCCCCAGAATCAGAACCGGACATGGAGAAGCAGCATTCTCTTCTTCTACGCACCACACATCTGGAACAAGCTTCCAGAAAACTGCATAAAATGGCTTGTTTCATGATTGGTTTCTGAAATGTGCAAATCAGACAAACTGACTCGTCATACGTGTTCATGAATCCCTGTGGTTGAAAACGTAACGAGTTCCTGAATGTTACACGGCGACAACCTCTGGCACGACCACCTGAACCGCCTCCCAACAGCAAGACAAAACTCCTAATCGCCTTATTCATCTTCATAATCTCCATATTTGTCTTAGTAATGAGCCTGCGGAGCCAGGGAAGACCTTATCGCTACGGCACAAATACTGCAAAAACACAAATACTTACCTAGGATTTTTATCTAGTTTTTATTGAAAATATATTAATACACATGAAATAAGACAAAACTAACTCAGAAATAACTTTTTAGCAAGTTATAAGAGCTTGATTTAGGTAAATACTTCCTTGAAATTGATAAAAGAAGTACTAGTTTCATTGGCAGATTATTTCACTTAAAGCATGGGAAATGTCATAATAAGTAAAATAATCTCCCAATTTTTTCATCAGTGATAAGAAATTTTTGACTTAAAACAAGCTCCTATATCTTGCTAAAAAGTTATTAGTTATTAGTTTTGTCTTGTTTCAAGTGTGCTGAGACATTTGCATTCAAAACTAAACCAAAATACTTGGTAAGATGTTTTTGCAATGGAGGTCTGCAGTTTTTGACTACAGGCCAGCCCTTAGCAAAATGTTGTGTTATTAACTAATGAAAACAATAGAGTAAGTCAGAAACCTTTTCTAGATTTCTGTAGAGACAAAGTCTGTATTTTGAAAGATAAACACTGGGAGTGGAGTGAACTGGCTCCACGAAAAGTGAATTCAGGAGCAGGAAGAGGCGTTTGTAGGTGACTAATGGAGACTAATGGAGGCGGTGAGGTGCGGTCAGCTTTCGGCTCTTTGAAAAATGACTGACAGATGCTGGACAGTCGCCTGACCTCTGATGACTTGGCCCCAAGTCGGACAGCTTTCCCGTCACTGGTAGTGAGACAATCAGGACGTTTAAGATAATGATATCTAAGAGTTTTTAGGAAAACACTCGATACAAAGCTTGTGTTTGTTGATTATATTGATATTATTTTGGATAGAGATGCAAAATTGAACCTCCTGCACTGCAAAAACAATATTTTTTCAAATTTCTAGTGCAAATATCTTAAAACAAGAAACTTTTCAGCAAGAAATAGGAGCTTGTTTTAAGTAAACAAAAAACTTACAACAAGTTTCAAGTTTTTTTTTAACTAGTTAAAAATAACTAGTTCCATAGGCAGATTATTTCTCTTACAACCAGACATTTTCCTGATGTAATAAGTGAAATAATCTGCCAATGGAACTAGTGCTGGTACTAGCATGAATGTAATAATTATTGAATAAGGAGGCTCCGGCCCAGAAGCTAATGCTGCTCCACCATGTTTGTAATACAAACAAAAGATTCTTATGTTAAACCTGAAACAGTGAAAATTTTATAAAGCAAATTTACTACTCTCTTAAATGTGACCTATTATGTTTCCTTGTACCAGTTAGGATCGGTCTATGGTCTATACAAAACATATCCGTCAGACTTTCTGCAACAAATCATTCTTAGATAATGAGACTTCAATCAGGTTACTTCAGAATGAGCTGTTTAGGGCATCTTGTCATTTTAAATCCAAATAAGCCGCTGCTAGCCACGCCCCCCGACCCCAACTCATCGTTTATATTTGCATGAAAAAATGGATCTTTGAAAAGCAGAAATGGGGCCTCCTACACAACCAGCAAGAAAACAGCAAGAGGATTCTGGAGAGTCAGTCAATAACAAAATGCTTGTCTTTTCCAGCAGCCATTGTACAGCGCATACAGTCGTAAAACCAGCTGACCAAATGTGCTGGAGCTCTGTTTGAGCTGCTAGGTAATGGGTGGAACTCTGCTGAGGTTGCTAGGTAACGGGTGGAACTCTGCTGAGGTTGCTAGGTAACGGGTGAAACTCTGCTGATTTGTGACGTTACATTCCGGCATTCAGGTTTTTGAAACGGCTCATTTTCCAGATTGTGTGTTTTTTTTTTTTTTTTTTTTTTTTTTTTTTACAATATCTGTTCATTGCTCCACTTAATTATGATTTATTTAAGCTTTATTTACTAACATGACTCTGTCGTAGCTCACAGTTTCTTTTCTCTTTATGAGCAAATCATTCCACCAGCTGGGGATCCGTCGTCACACAGGGAGACGGAGGGTTCCTCCTGCCCGGACCCATCTGTGCGACTCGGTGGAGTTTACAGGGAATGGTGGGATGAGATTTCCCAGTTTCAGGAACAGACACACCAGTGAGTCACGGCAGCAGAGTGC
The DNA here is from genome assembly GCF_019740435.1 of Gambusia affinis. NCBI lineage: Eukaryota > Metazoa > Chordata > Actinopteri > Cyprinodontiformes > Poeciliidae > Gambusia > Gambusia affinis. The sequence goes on from NC_057886.1 coordinate 21,788,126, forward strand.
ATCATGTCCTTCTGGTTAGACTGAGTCTGGGGGGAGGACAGGCTTTCCCGGACTGGAACCACGCAGTGACAAATAACGGTAACACTTCACCAACGTGCATCACAATCATATAATCATCTCCGCATGGGGGAACGCCGATAAACACAGAGAATGATGGGAAAACTGCAGCGAACCCTCATTAACAGACGGGGGACGTTTTCACATCCCAATCTGCATGAAAACAACGATGTAAAAATAAAATAAAATAATCTCAGAGCAGATATTAAGATTCTTGGACTGAATGTCAAACTAATTCACTCATTAGGATGGAAACATTCAGTTCATGCTAATCCTCTGGTTGTTGCTCAAAAAGAAAAGCTGAAAATGATCTCAAAACTAAAAATGTTCCCTTACTGAAAACTTTAAGATTCGACCAGCAGGAAGCGGAAAAACTCTTTTTATGTTATTATAAAAAATAATATGGCGTTTAGTTTGCAACTAAATCTGACAAGCAACTGTTTGTTTTATTGTGATTTATTCCTGATTTTTAACACAACAATGAACATCAAGTACAGCCATTCAGGTAATGACATGAAACATTAATTTGAATAATAAATACGAACTAATAGAAACAAAAGATAAAAATGCAGAAAATATAATTTACAAATTATTTTAAGGTAAGTTGGAAAAATTAAGAAATAAATTACATAAATGAATTTAATATGAATTAATTTATTTAACAAATTAAAAGATGGTTTTTGTGTATCTCTGATATAGATGGTCCTGGTTCTACTTATAATTAAGGTTTGGTTATAAAAAGATTAATATTTTGTGTTGTTATTAATATTTTTCATTATAAAAAATATTGTTTCATATACAGATTTATGTCAATCTTGAACTACAGTTTGAGGCCACAAGAAATCTGTCGAAGGGCCACAAATGGCCCATGAGCCACACTTTGAACACCCCAGTCCTACATCTTGCTAAAACGTTACTGATAAATTAGTTTACTGAGAGATTTGCAATAGAAACTGGACCAAAAATACTCAGATTTAGTGTTTTTGCAGTGTAGGTGTCCAGTTTGAATATCAGTCATAATCAAATTCACTGCGGCTGAGAAAGTTTCTCATTTTTTTGCATTTTTTGTTACAGTTGGCTGCCTTTAAGCTGTTTCTGACTCACGCTATGTTCATATGTCAGTTTCTGCAGCGCAAACAGGATGTTTCTGTCGTCCGTCTCCAGCTAAGATCACAGGCGACGCAGCCACAGGGACACTTACGCCGTGTCCTCGCAGAAACGCGGCCGCTGGCTGCCAACTGCTTGTGACATGGATGGAGAGATGGATGGATCACAGCCGTGTGACTGGAGGACGTGTGCGATCGTTTTTAAAGATCAAGACGGAGCGCTGACTGATTAAAACAAACAGTGACTCTGGCAGCTTAATGAGTTTAACCGCAGACCAATCTGACAAATAGGAAGAAAAAAAAAGCATCTCCAGGGTAAGTTTGCCAAGTTTTCACACTTTGGAGAGGAAAACAGCACAGATTAACTTGAAAAAGATTATTATATAATATACTCTGTTACTATTATTAATAATAACTTGTGATAGTATTCTTTGTTCAACATAAACTAAAATAAAACAAAGTTTTATGTTTTCAAATGTTTCTAACATACCTGACTGGTCTGCAAACAAAACACTAATTTAACAAAAAATAATAATAATCATCAAACAATTTCAATAACATTAAATGTATAAAACATAAGACGATCAATAAGTCATTGAGCAATTAGAAATAATAAATATTCATTACGTGGAATCAATCCAATCATGTTAAAGTAAATCACCTTAAATTAAATGCTTAAACACAATATACAAAACAAGCTATAAATAAACATTTCCACTAAGTTTTCTAGGATTTAGCAAATAGAAATAATTTTGCTTATTCTCACTACATTAAAACAAGAAAAGTTTAATCTGGTTTAACTTTAGAGAGAGAGAGAGAAAAATGTGTAAGTGTCTTATTATCTGCATGAAAATATCAGTTTTCATCTGTAAATAACAAAACTTAGGCTTTTAATTAAACATTAGGTTGCAGTTTATGACAAAACTGTGCAGTTTGAATATCAAACGCTTTACAAACCTTAAAAACAATTAAAATTCAAGCATTTTCAAGGTTTTCAAGCACCCTGAAATATTTGTTGCAACAATATTCTTCACAGTTTGTGAGAAGCCAAACACGTCTTCCTGTTCCTGAAACTGCGCGCCTCAACAGCACCTTTTAAATAAGGTTTTTCAGAACAGATAAAGTCTCTCTGGAGATAAAAGTGGCAAAAAAATCCAAACTCGGCGCAACACTTTGCAGGGAGTGAGGGAAATGCAGTTATGTACAGCAGGGATGAACATAACACCAGCTGAAGTTATTCTGTTACAAAATCCCATGATTCAGATGTCTTTAAATGGACTGATACGGCAACCCGTTTTAACATAAAATCAGTTTCACCACATTTACATTCCACATATATAAAATTAGCTTTTAACTAGATGTATAACTAAACTAGGATATCTCTAAATATACTTTGAATAGAGAGAGTATCTGTTTGAGAAATATCTAACTACTTTGACGTCCGATTTATCGTTAAGTTACATGAAAGTGTTAATTCAAGACGCCTACAATGAATTTCTAACTACCTGAAACATATATTTCAGCTATCATCAATTAAATTATGACTACACAAGAAGTACAAAAGAATATCTTTGAAAAGCAGAAATGGAGCATCCTACACAACCAACAAGACTGCAGCAAGTCAACAACTTGGCTTTTCCAGCAGCCATTGTACAGCGCAAAAACATGCTTGTGTTTTAGCAGTGCGATGGGGAATTACTGCTGATTTATGACGTTACATTCCGGATGTTTTTTAAAACATTTTTCAGGTGTATAAAATGATCAACTTTTTGCCAAAAACAAACCCAAGTGTGAATTTTTAAGTTCTTGGGCTGTTTGTAGAAGCAGTAGAAACCGAAATGGAAATACAAAAATTTATACATAAAAGGCTTAAATTACTATGTGGGAAAGTCAAATTCATTTTTAGGTATCTAGGACAGGAATGTTCAAAGTGTGGCGTGGGGGCCATTTGCAGGCCTCTGGATGATTTTGTTTGGCCCACAATTCAAGAATAGAAAGAGTTCACAATTAATTTGACATTTTTTGGGGAGTTTTATTACATCAACGCTCAAAGACCTTGTTTATATTTTGGAAAAACAATAATTTACCGATTCCTTTCCTACCAAAATTAGACTAATTTGCTTTCTTAAAATATTGTGTGTTTACAATATTATTGAACAGATGTCTAAGATGTCTTATGTAAAAAAAACTTTTAATTAATAAAGTAGCTCTTGAGTTCTCCCAACTTAACAATTTTGTCCTAATGGCAAAAATTTTGGACACTTCTGATCTGGAATGTATTTACAGACCGTGAGATGAAAGTGATTGTATACTAAAACGACCTGCCATACACTGACCAATACCTGTGAGCCACAGGGTGTGATGAGAAAACAATGAGGAATCAGAAAAGTCGTCCTCAAACGGAGGGTTATATCCACGGACGCATACAGTCAATGTTTAAACAGATTCTCAGGACTGTGTGAATATCCAGGCTCTGGTGACTGACAGAGTACATGTAGCAACGTCTTAGCTAGCACATAAAAGCTACATTAGCTAAGCTAATTTAGCTAGTTCAGCAGTAAGTACTATAGTAAATATCACTGACAGTACTCAAAAATTGTGATCCAGTAATAACTGTAAAGCATTTATATTGTTTAGAAGTTAGATAGTTCTAAGCTTATGGCTTGCTTACTGTTGTCATAGCAACTCCATAGCAACCGTCTGTCAGTTATAAAGTTCATGGATGTGCGACGTCACATCAGCACTACGCATAGCTTGAGTAGATGGTTGAATGAAACATTATTTTTGCCCTCATTTTGGGAAAAATCACAAGATTTTTTAATAAACTTTAAGAAATAAACGTTGTTAGAAACTTTCTTTAAGTGGTTAAATGCCCCAGTCCCCACAGCCTCCTCCCATGCTCTGCCCATGGCAGAATGATTAATTTGTGGCTATTGATTCCTCCTCCTGTGTGGGAGACAGAGATCGAGAGGGCGAGGCAGCGTGAGAGAGGGTCAGAGAAGCTCGAAGGAGTGGAGCAGCTCGGAGCGGGACGAGAGGTGGAGGTGTGTTGGGGGGAAGCATTCGGTATTCAGCGTGGCGTCTCTCTGCAGATCTTTTTTTTTCTTCTTTCTAATCTTTAATGTAGAAAAAAAGCCGATGGTTGCAGTATGGCTGCGTCAGGCCACCTCCTCTTGGTCTCTCTCCTGTTCGGTTCCTGATTAGAAATTCACAGAGTGTCCACATGTCTTCTGTTGACCTGCAGCAGCAAGGCATGCTGGGAGGAGGCAGAAGAGGAGGAGGAGAAAGAGGGGACGGACGGAGGCAGGCGTTTGTTCATTTTACTGTTTCATTATGTTTATTTAAACGCTGCCGACGTGTTTGTGCTCACATCCCTTCCTCGTCTCACAGTCTGATAGAAGACGAACACGTTCTAACTAAAACCAGGAAGATAGAGAACATAACACCAGTTTTAAAGTCTCTCCACTGGCTCCCTGTAGCTCAAAGAATAAACTTTAAAATACTGTTGTCAGTTTATAAATCACTGAACGGCTCAGAACCACAATACATTAAAGATCTGCTGCTGTTGTATCAACCTGCCAGAACCTCTCAGGTTCTGGTTCTGGTTCTGCTCTGCATCCCCAGAACCAGAACCAAACGAGGAGAAGCGACATTCAGCATCTATGCACCACAAATCTGGAACAAACTTCCAGAAAACTGTAAAACAGCTGAAACACTGACTTCCTTTAAATCCCGACTAAAAACCCACTTGTTTAGGATGATATTTGAATTGTAATTAATTATAATTTAATGATGGAATCTGACTTAATGTTCTGTTTTGATTGTTGATTCTATGTTGCAATTTCACAAAAATCCGTGAAGGACGTCGGAGTCTCAGAGCGAAATTCTGTGAAAGAGGAGTACGAAGCCTGGTGCTGGAAACCCGTTGAAAGGCTGTTTACATCGTTTTAAACTGTGTGATTGTGAACGTGAGTGGGAATAAAAATACCAACAGGTATTATGTTCCATATAACACAGCAGGTGTGTAACAGGTAAACCTTTTATGGATGCAAACGCAAGAACTTGATGACTTTGTGTTTCTGTGTCTGATATGATGTAAAGCACTTTGAAATGCCTTGCTGCTGAAATGTGCTATACAAATAAAGTTTGATTTGATTTGATTTGACCTGCGAGGATTAGGGCCACTGAGGGAAAAATCTGACTTTAATCTCATAATTCTGAGTTTAATGAAAGTAAAGAAGGCAGAATTTTGAGTTTTAAGTAAGAATTCAAAGAAAAACTTTAAAAAATAGAGTTCCAAACCAGAATTTTGAGAAAGAATTCAGAATTTTTGAGACTTAAATCAAATTTAACGAGAAACAAAATGTAGAATTCTGACAAAAAAAAGTTATTTCTGAGATTAAAGACAGAAAGTCAGAATAACAAGAAAAATAAAAAAAAATTTAAAGTAAGAAAACAAAAAAAAGTCAGAAATTTAAGACTAGTAAGAATTCTGCGATTAAATGAGAAGAAATCTGAAAAAACGTACAGATTTATAGATTAAAATCGGAACTCAGATAAAAGTCAGAAATTTGAAATCTATGTCAAAATTATGAGATTGAAATCAGATTAAATGAGAAAAGTTAGAATTCTGACAAAAAAGTCAATTCTGAGATTAAAGTCAGGTTCTTAAGATAAAGTCAGAATTCTTAGAGAAAATGTCAGAAATTTTAAACTTATGTCTGAATTCTGAGATTAAAGTCATAATTCTGATAAAATGAATTCTAAAAGAAAAAAGTAAGAATTTTGACATAGAAATCTGAATTTTGAGATTTTTGTCCCTGTGGCCCTAATAGTCTTCCGTACTCCTCCCTTCCTTTCCTCTTCGGTTCCTCATGCCGCTGCTGCTGCCAGCCTCTGCAGCCTCAGAGAAGCAAAGTTAGCGGGTCGGGTTGTGGAAGATGACAGGCTGTCTGATCGCCACTTAATCCTGCTGGATTATCGTTTTAATTAAGCCAGCATGCGGCTAGCGTTTGCTCTGACGACCTACGAGAACGTTTCTGAAGGATGTTTGGAAAAGATTGTGACCTACATCAGCAGTCTGACGAGCACAAGCCAGAATCCACAGAGTCAATTAGAAAAACAATCAGCAAATGTCCAGTTTGGTGAAATTAGGGAGTGGAGACAGAAAAAAAAACATAAAACGGTAAAAATTTGCTTTTCCTCCATTTTACAAATGTTTAATGAATTAAATTAGAGGTACCGTATATGACGACAAACTGAGCTGAGAAATCCAGATAAAGTTCCCAGGATTGAGGTAAATACAATAATATTTAATGAGACGTTCACTGTAAAACATCTGACGGAGATTTAACTTGGAAGATTTGTTTATTTGCATAAAAGTCAGACGACAGAACTACTTATTAAAAACAAAAAACAAAACCTAAACATAAAGTTAAGTGGAAATAAAAACATATTAAACTTTAACTGCAGGCGTGTTTCTGTGTCTGGTGGATTTCTGGTTAAAACATGTTTGTTTTTCATTCAGTGGGAAGAAAATCCAGAAATTTTACTCGAGTAAAAGAAGAAATACTTTATAATAAAATTACTCAAGTAAAAGTAAAAAGTACAGAGTAAAAATACTCCTAAAAGTAAATTTTGTTTTATAAAGTTACTCATGTAGCTAGTTACTACCCAGCTCTGGTCCAGATGACCACATTTATGGACCTAAATAAAAATAATATTCAGGGACGTTTATTTTTCAAAACTGACAGTAAATTTGACAACAATTCAGTTTTTCTTTTGCTCGTAAAGCAGCTTTAAATGCAACTGATAAGAATATGAGTCATTCTATGCGCAAAAAGAAATGCACTTCTGATTGTTTTCCCATTTAAAATATATATGAAACTCAAATCCGTTGGGTTTTTATTCACAGAACCGCAGAGTAAATTGTTTTTAAATAACGGGGAAACGTTATTTCCAGGGTTTTAGTTGTGCGGCTTTCGGTGTGAAAACAGTGAGCGGTGGAAAGAACTCTGTGGGCAAATAAAAGATTCATTTTCACAACTTGTCCACGCAGTCATCCAAGGGACCGGCAGGGAACCGCGGCGGCGATGTGAGGAAGAGCACAGCTTTGCTCCGGCATGCGCGCGCGTGTGTGTGTGTGTGTGTGTGTGTGTGTGTGTGCGTGTGTGTGTGTGTGTGTGTGTGTGTGTGTGTGTCTGTGTTGCACAGCGTTGATTTCCAGGTGAAAGTGTGTTTGTGCGTGACTCTTCTCACCCGGCGCCGGCTGTGTTTTCACGCTGCTGTGATCATGAGAGACACGCCGTCCTGGAAAGCGATCTGAGGGAGCGGAGAGGAGCCACGCTGCGTTTCATTAAAAATTCATCCGCATCCTTACTGCTCTCCAAGAGACGGAGACAGGAAGAGGAGCGCTCACCTACACGCATGCGCAGTCACAGAGACACGGCAGAGAGAGGGACGGAGGGCAGCAAACCGGATCAGAGGAAATGACGTCACAGCGCCACGGCGGACTCTGCAACACCTTAGCATGGCTGGACGGTAACTAGTTACATTTACTCAGATTATGTTTAATCTGCGAAACATCCAGAGTGTAGAGATGATCTGGTGATTATTCTGTATTAACAGATTAATAATTGGATAGCGAAAGATGCTAGGAAATATCTATTTTTTCTTTTTTACAGACTTTGTTCCAGTGAAGCTAAGACTGTGACTTGAGAAGTTTTGGGTAGAACATATTTATGTCAAATGCAAAATGTGTATATTTTTTTAAACAGTTTTGGCTTAAGTACTTCTCTGAGTGTTTCCTTTTTAAAAGTCTGTACACTCCATTTAATGATTAAACTAACTGACAAGTTATGTGATGATTGTTTCAATAATCAATTAATCATTTCAATCTTAATCCAGTTCCTAAAATAAAGTTTCTACAGTTGGACAGGCGTCATAAGAACCCGGATGTCGCCAGCCTCGTGTGTTTTGGAGCGGCGCGGCGTTCAGCAGCCTCTCTGGCAGATCCAGTCTCATTGCAACTGTTTGTTTTCCCAACAGCACCATTTGCTGTGACAGTGGGGTCTGCCAGCCCAGTAAATACTCGCTGTGCAGCGCAGCAAACGCAGCCAGTCTGAGCAGCGTCACATGAGGCGGCGCCGGCGACCCAAACTTATATAAACATAAACTTATATACTCAAAGCTCTTTACACTAGAGTCACATTCACCCATTCGCACTCACAAACACACACCCATTCATACACTGATACCCAGATCGGTAGGGAATTTGGGGTTAAGTGCCCAAAAGTGCCCAGAGGCACATCGACATGTGGCAGGAGGACCTTCCAATTGCAAGACGACTTCTCAACCATAGAGCCAGAGTCGCCCACAGCAAGACAAAGCCATTCTTCTGAGGTTCATCATGAGAAATGTTTGCTAAATGGAAACTGGAGAGGATCTGTGATGCTGAGGGCCTAAAAGCTCAGGGAAACTTGCATCTTGGATTGTTTGAAATACAACCACATAAATAATGATAATAAAAAATAAAAACCAACAGAAAACTCAGAATAATAATTCTATTAGCAGAATAAAAATCCAAAACAAATCAACAGAGAGTTCTCTCCGGGTTCTCCGGCTTCCTCCCACAGTCCAAAAACATGACAGTCAGGTTAATTGGTCTCTCTAAGTTCTCCCTAGGTGTGTGTGTGTGTGTGCCTGGTTGTTTGTCTTGTGTGTCTCTGTGTTGCCCTGCGACAGGGTGTCCTGTCCAGGGTGAACCCCGCCTCTCGCCCGGGACGCAGCTGGAGAGGAACCAGCAACCCTCCTGACCCCGTTAGGGACGAAGGGTGTTCAGAAAATGGATGGATGGATGGAAATCAACAGAGAAACAGCTAAAGAGTTTCTGTTTGTAATGTTACAAATCAAAAAGCTAAAAGCAATAATTCAGGTTATTTAGTCAGCAATAAGAGTAAAAATTTGGGGTTAATCGTTCAAAGTCATATTTTCATCATGTTATTCATTTGTTAATAAATATCAGCTTTATACTAAATATTTAGTTAGCAAGCTAAATATCCCCCATGCTAATTCAATAACAAGTTTGAAACTAAATACTTACTTCCAGACTAAATGTTTATTTTGACATTGAATATTTTGCTTGCTAATTAAACATTTAGTTTGAAGCTGTGACATTTATAGACTAATAAATAACATGAGACAATATGACTTTGAAAGATAAACTTCAACTTTTATTCTCTAATAAAATGCTAGAAAATCTAAAATTATAAATAACTTTCTAAATGGAACCCCATAATACAGTTTTCTGACATAATTCAGGTAGAAAAATGTTTATAACTCTAGTTTAGAGGTTACAGATCTGGAGATGAAAAGCTGTTTTCTGAACTTTCCCTCCATTCTGCTGTCTGCACCGTCACCGTGTGAGAGGAAGTGTTCACCTTCTCGCCCAGGTCGCCCTTCAGATGCAAATCAGCGCTGCAGAATGTCAAAAGCTGATAACAAACTCGCATTTGCATTTCAGATCGCAGTAGCAGATGTGTTCCTGGGCCATCTGGATCAGATCACCTTCATCCTGATCACACGTCGCAGCAGAGCGACATCATGTTAAGCGTTAGCCCTCTCACTCCCCCATCTGTCACCGTGGCGACGCCCCGCTGACTTTGCCTCCAGCTCTCCTCCACCCGGCCCCGCTTCGACCCGGGAGCCTCCGGCCCGCCGCCTGCCTCGGCCCGGGCTGAAACTTGCATCGCGGAGCTTTTATTTGTCTTCCAGGAAGCTGCAGAGTGAGAGCTGCTCTCCCGCCGAGCGCTAAGAGCGGCTAGCAGAGGTGGGAATGTCTCTGTCTGAGTTTCACCTGAGGCTTAACAGCCACAGCTGAGCAGTAACTGGTCACATTTACTCCAGTAACTTTTTTGAAAAAAATTACTTTCAGGAGTAATTTTACTGTGCTTTATGTTTTACTATAACTTGAATAATTTTATTATGAAATTTTAACCAAATAGACACAGAAACACACCTGCAGTTTTTGTTAAAGTTTCATAAGTTTTATATTTAAAGAAACTGATTTAGAAAAAAATTATTTTTCCAAATTTTGTTATTTTTGTTACTTTGTGACTTAATTATTGTCCCTTTGGTCATTGAGATACCAAAATTTCCACTTAACTTTGTATTTATGTCCATCTGATGATGTGATTTTTAAATATTAATGACTATTTGATCAGTTACTCAATTCTTGAGTAAAATTTTACTCTTGAGGAATTTCTGGCTACTTTTTACTTTTACTTCAGTGAAAATATGTTGCTATTACACATGAAAAAAAACAATTTCTATTTTTATAGCCGTTGCATAAATAACAGGCAGATCTCTTCCTCCTGCTGCTGTTGGGGAAATATAAATATTAAACTGTTTTAGTTGTGAATTTAGTGTTTAAATAGCTAGAATTGTATGACACAGCTCTGCATTTCAAAAATCAAATACTTTTGTACTTTTGTAAGGTTAAAATCACCAGCGATAACAACACTGGCATGATGTAAGCTAATTATAAATTATACTTGGTACATCAGGTATATTACACACAGAGAGTAGATTAGGGATGATAAAGCATCTGGTGCTGGTATGGGCCCCACAAATAAAAATCTGCTTCAGGCCCCAAAAAGGTTTTGGCCGGCCCTGGTTCGTATTAATATCTGCAGATATTCCTGTGGGGGAAAAACCACCAATAAACCCAAACTCTGCTCTGTACTGTCTTCCAGCTCTGACATGATGCAGTGTGTTCAAGGTGCGTTGTGACACAAAGCAAATACTCCGTAATAGATTGCAAATGAACTGTGTCGCAGACACCACCGATTAATCAAAAAGCAGATTGCTGTGCATGCTCCGTGCCACTGCAGGAGAAAGAAAGAGGAGGAGTGAACTGCACCTCCTTAAAATGAATGGATTGTATCTGCAGTTAATTATCATTTAGCAGAGGGTCTCTTTGGGACGTTTCCATGGCGGAAGGATACGGAGGAGCGGAGCGAAGCTGCAAGATGTGCCTGCTGGTAATTACACTTTCTCTGGGATCAATTCAATGCAAACCTGCTGAAAATCACTTTAACATGGAAACCCAGCATCTTCACCAGTTTATTGGACTCCATCTGAATTAAAATTAAGCTTGAAATGATGATCTAGTTGATGAAGGCTACATTCACACTGAAAGTATTAATGTTCATTAATTTCACAGATTTTTGTGTGAAATCTGATTTTTTTTTGTGTATCTGGTCGTTGGCAGGAAGACGATTCTTTTACATGCCGCGGTGGAACAATAACGTTTTCCTGGAGATGTCGGGCTTTTTAATTCAGTGAGGTGCGCCTCAGCAAAGGAAAAAATAATGTAGAAAAACCGTTAAAGAGAAACTCAAAACCACTTTTTTCTGCTACGCTACACCCAGGCTCGTTGCCATAGCAACTGACAACCACGCCACTTCATGTTTCAGGATTCAACACCAAAAACACACTCAAACATTTCCCACACAGATAACATAACATTTAGTCTGTTACAGTTTATGTTTTCAGTCTTGATGTTTGGCTGTGTTAGATCAGCTATCGTTGCTATTAGCTAAGCTAACACCGTCGTGGCTAATTAGCTAATCTAAACACCTGCTTTACTGGTGCTCTGTCAAATTTGGTGTGTAGGTCGACTTTTAAGAAAAGAAAATTAAACCAAAAAACATCAAATTCCACATCACATCTACATGTTACGTTATCATAGTCAAGCTAGCATAACTGGGCTACTTCCCTCTCCCTTGCTGTTTTTCTCTAAATTAAAACTTTTTCCTGACTTTATTAGCTGTTGACAATTAGTAGTAAAGCACTGAGTGCCTTTTTCTCTTATATATCAGGCATATATTTAAGATTTAGTGTATCATACTGAGAACTTAACAGCTAAAGCTTGCTAGCTAGTCATCAACAGCAAGCAGGTAAATTTCAGAAAAGTTCTAGAAAAAACAAGAAAATTTCTGAGTTCCAAAAGTTTAAAATTTGCAAGAAAAAACTCAGAAACTTGGATTTGTCCCAGCAATGTCCAAAGTGGACTAACAGAAAATCAGAAATTCACACATTTTTTCCTGAAAATCTCGAAAGTTTTGAATTTTATCTTGGAAATTTACTTTTTTTTAAACTACAATGGTGGTAATAGGTCGTCAAAGTTTTCCTATTTCAAGCGAACACAAATATTTGCACTAGAAACTTGAAAAAATACTTGGTAAGACGAGTTTTTTGCAGTCTAACAATAAACATGATCTTAATGTAAAACATATCATCTTGCCAAAATGCCGCTCTTGGGATGTTTTTAGAAGCACAAAGACGTGTAAATCGTGAATTTTTTGTAGTAGGCCCCCTTTGAAAGTTTATTTCTCCACATTCCCCTAGCATGGCTGATGAAGCTCTGGAAGGAGCCGCCGTCTCTGAGCCGCAGGGTTCAGCGCGCCCAGCTTCCTGTCATGCTCTGGTGAGTTGTGGCGCCCCACTGCATGCTTACACAAATATTGGCCCTGGGTATGTTTCGTATTGATTTGTTCTCTGGTCACACAGGATAAAGATAAACCCCACCCAACAGCACCAGCTGCAGCTAAAAACATAACAGGATACACACGCCGCTCCGCCGGCATCAAAGTTGAATCTGTACAGTGATGTCATCAAAGCATCAGGTTTTAGTTTTTAATCTCCGATATTGTGGATCGTGTGTTTACAGTCGGGTTTATTTACCTCCTCCTCTCTCCCTTCGATCAGAGACATTAATCATACACTAAACCAATTACAGCGCCATCACAGTCCTCTGCTGCTCATCCAGCCTCTGATTGGCTGCCAGCAGAGCCAATCAGCCCAGTCAGCTTCTGATTGGCTCTGCTCACAGCCAATGAGAGGCTGAACTTACCAACCAACGCTAATTTACAAGATGGCCTCATAATAATGTCTGCTCTGCTGTGATGGATCAGATCATGACGAAAATGACACTTTAGAACCAGAAACCTGAGAACATCCATCCATCCATCCATCCATCCATCCATCCATCCATCCATCCATCCATCCATCATCCATCCATCCATCCATCCATCCATCCATCCATCCATCCATCCATCCATCCATCCATCCATCCATCCATCATCCATCCATCCATCCATCCATCCATCCATCCATCCATCATCCATCCATCCATCCATCCATCCATCCATCCATCCATCCATCCATCCATCCATCCATTTATTTTTTGCCAGTAAATCTGGATAAATATTTCCATCTGTTGCACTAAAATCAGAACTTGTCAAATGAAATCCGTCGCTCTTCATCATATCTACACAAATACAACAACATTTTTCTCTCGGCCTTCAGAGTTTTTAAAAGGTCGTTTAATCTCCAGGAAATGTTTTTCCTGTGAATAATTGATGGAAATGAACCATATCTGTGTTGCATTAGCAGATCTTCATCGGTTTTGGCTCAGATTTCATCACATGCTGAGTTTTTAACAGCAGCTGCAGAAACATCCTGCTGCCAGCTGCCCAGAGCCACAGGCTGGACTGCTACCAGGGATTTTTATTGTTTTAATAACAACTCCTTTTTTTATTTTTCTGACTGTGACCAGAATTACAGTTTGGATTTAGTCAGCTGCAGTTCTTTATGGGCAGATTTTATTAGATTTGGGCAAATTAAGTTAATTTACAATAATTGTACTTGGTGGAGTTTTGGTTAAAAAACATTTCCACGTTGTTTTGCTTCCAGTTTCTAGTGTAAATATCTCAGTAGACCAAACACTTAAAGTCAATAACTCCTTAATATTGATGAAAAATTACTAGTTGCCTTGGCAGATTATTTCACTCAAAGCAAAACATTTTTCCCATGTTGTCAGTGAAATAATCTGTTGTTGAACTGTTACTTTTTCATCAATATTAAGGGATTATTGCCTTTAAATATACGCTCCTGTAACTTGCTGAAAAGTTACGTATAAGTTATTTTTGTTTTATATCAGATGTACCAAACTATTTGCAGAATAAAGTAGTTCTGGGTAAAATTTGGTGTTTTTGTAAACTCTGATAAGGTCCAATACAGCAGACGGAGCCTGAAGTTCTTCTCTGATCCTCAGGGTCTCAGTTCTCTGCTGGCTGATCAGTAGTTTGGGGTTAGTGGCTGATGGAGGCGGCAGAGCTGAGCGCAATCAGGCGTCATGTTCGGTAGAGGCCGTGTGCATTCAGCGCGGCGCTGCGGTGGAGGCGAGGTCAAAATGACCGCCATCCATCGCCGGCTGCAGGCGGACTGACAGCGTGGCGTAACGGAGCTCGATCTCTTCACTCAGGCTGCTATCAGACCAACGAAGAGGCAGGAGACACTTTCACCTCCAACAGCTGGCCTTCAGGTTGTTTTCTCTCGGCTTTGCCCCCAACTGTTAGCTGTAATCTGGATGTTTGGTGATTTGGTGTCATAATGCGGCGTAATGCCACTCTAGAGACGGACATTGACCGGGATGGCGAGGTCCAGCTGGGTAATCCTTATCTGATTGGGCTGAGAGGCTAATCCTGCTCTTATCTGTTTTCATAGCACCCAGACGCTCCCGCCGTTCACACACACACACACACACATACACACACACGCACACACACACACACACACAACACACTCCCACTGGGCTTTTCTGATGCGTGAATGAGCATTACGGTGTTGCGCCCGCATGCATGACGTTGTGATGCGGGACGACCAAAGTGACTGACAGGAGCCGCGGGACGCTGCAAAGAGCAGCAAAGAGCCACAATGAACCTCAACAAACCTCTAAGATCCGCAAACTATTAAACTGTGATTCTAATTATTAACTGTTAGCATTCAGTGAGAGGAAGAAGAGAGAAATGATCTGGTCTTTCCTCCCTCCTTTCCTTCCTTCCTTCAGATGTAAAATGTGTGGGAGCCATGCTGTGGTCGGGTCAAAAAAATTAGAAAATATTACCACCATCCATCTCTCTCTCTCTCTGTTTGCTGGAAGCTGTTTGTAATTCGGATGCGTTGAGAACAACACGCTGTTGTGGAAACTTTTCCTCATTAAAAATGTAAAAACTGTGAGCCGTCAGCGGTGGCCCTCCTTCATCATGAAGACCAACGTTTTCCTCCAAAGCCTCCGCCGCTGCAGACATCCTGAGGGCTGTAATGAAGACAAATGCCTCCGCTTAGCAGCGCAGCCACACCTGGCGCAGGTGGGGGAGGAAGCAGGCGGGACGTCTCATAGCAACGGCCCCCAGGGGCCAATTCACCAGAAACACACATGTATGTACTGCCTCACCAGCTGAATCTGCACACACACACACACACACACACCTACACACCTACCTACACACACACACACACACATACCTACACACACACACACACACACGCACATACCTACACACACACACATACCTACACACACACATACCTACACACACACACGGCTCCAACCAGAGGCAGGCAGAATATCCAAACACTGAGAGAGACGACACTTCAACATATAGACTTTAAAATACTGTTGTTAGTTTATAAATCACTGAACAGTTTAGCACCACAATACATTAAAGATCTGCTGCTGTTGTATCAACCCTCCAGAACCTCTCAGGTTCTGGTTCTGGTTCTGCTCTGCATCCCCACAACCAGAACCAAATGAGGAGAAGCAGCATTCAGCATCTATGCACCACAAATCTTGAACAAACTTCCAGAAAACTGTAAAACAGCTGAAACACTGACTTCCTTTAAATCTCAACTAAAAACCCACTTGTTTAGAGTTTTATTTGAAACGTAATCAATTGCAGGATTATTGACGGAATCTGACTTGATGTTGTTTTTATTGTTGATTCTATGTTGCATTGTATTTTTGTGTTTGATTTAATGTAAAGCACTTTGAAATGCCTTAATGCTGAAATGTGCTCTACAAATAAAGTTTGATTTTGATTTGATATTGGTAAAAGCAGAAAGTAGCCATCAAGAAATTAATTACTGAAGTAAAAAAGTATTTAATAAAAAGTCAACTCTAATTATCAGTCATTTAATATTTAAAAATGACATCATCAGATGGACCAAAATATAAGTTTAAGGGAAAATTTTGGTATTTTATGGATGGAAATGATAATAATTCATTTAAGTAACAAAAAAATAACAAAATGACACAAAGTAAAATGTTTCCAAATCAGTTTCTTTAAAAAAAAACTCATGAAATTTTAACAGAAACTGCAGGTGTGAGTCTGGTGAATGTTTAGTTAAAACATGTTTGTTTTTCATTAGTGGGTAGAAAATCTAAAGATTTTACTCAAGTAAGAGTAGAAATATTTCATAATAAAATTACTTCTAAAAGTATTTTACTTTGTCAAAAAAGTAACTCAAATATGCCCTGCGACAGACTGGTGACCTGTCCAGGGTGACCCGCCTCTCGCCCAGAACGTAGCTGGGGATGGGAACCAGCAACCCTCCTGACCCCATTAGGGACAAAGGGTGAACAGAAAATGGATGGATGGATGGATGGATGGATGGATGGATGGATGGATGGATGGATGGATGGATGGATGGATGGATGGATGGATGGATGGATGGATGGATGGATGGATGGATGGATGGATGGATGGATGGATGGATGGATGGATGGATGGATGGATGGGTAACTCAAATAGATGTAGTTGAGTAAATGTAACTATTTATTATCCAACTCTCTCTATTATGGAGGATTAAGAAAAAAAGTAATGATATTATCAGAATAAAGTTGTTGTAAATTAATACAGTAAATGCTCCAGTATTTCTGTATGTGGTTCATTTATTTCATTCACATTTATTCATTGTTTTAACCGTTCAGCCTCAATCTGGACACTCGTCATAAAAACTCACTGCAGTTTAAGGATTTGGTGATTTATTGACTTCATCAGTTATTTATTTATTTATTTACTTTGTTAATTTTGGAAAATGTTGATTTTTTTTCTCTACAGATGCTCTCCTTGGTCAGAACGCCCAAAGCCGCCATCTTGTTTGACAATCAACTTTTACAGCTTCTGTTTATTTGGACTTTGAATTGAAGTAAACAAACGACAACATATTTTATATTACCGTACAATAATTCAGTTGTAGTAATACCAACATAAAGTCATGTAACAATGTAATGGAAATAATAAAATTAAAATAACAGCATGAATCGTATTTGGAGAATAAAGTGGTAATTTAATGAGAACTAATACAAACTAAACATTTTCTCATCATTTTAAGACGTTCCTCTAGTAAAGTTTCATCTTTTTTCAACTCATAAACTATGATTTAAATAAAAGCCACTTTTTGAAAATGTTTCTGTCTTTAGTCATTTCTTTATTAGAAGAAAAAAGATAAAACAATCTATTAAAATAAGAAATCTCCACACATGGTGTCTGGACAGATGGAAACTCACCATCCAGGCTCTCAGCTGCAAACTGAAACATAATTACCATCTGAAATATTCAACCTGATGTGAGTGAAATACAGCAGAGTTTGCAGCAAGTCGCCTGCGTTTCTCCAGCTGTTTCAACGCATTTCTCTAACATAAGGAGCTTAAACTACCTTTAATCAGACCGACTTGCTTTTTAAGACCCAATTTCCTGCACAGGAAGTCATTTGAATGAGAATTAAAATGAATCTGACCCCGGTAAGTGAACGCAGCGCCTCTGATTTTCCACTCCCATTCCTCCTTCAGGGCTGAACATCATCCGTGAATCACAAATGACAAATCTGGGTTAATTTCCTGCCTAAATGCACGCTCAGTTCGAAGGAAGAGCTCGATTGTGCCGATGCAGAAGCAGTGCCACAGAAACACAGCGAGCTGAAAGTGTGAAGCGTTTTGATGTCATCCTGACTCTGGCTTGTTTGTTTTGCTGGTTAAATAACGACTTGGCCTGGATGAAGGCCGGTCGCTGCTGCAATTACAGTCCAGCTGTGATTAATCCGGCGAGGACAGTAACACAATAACAACTGCATTGTCTCACAACTGAAGCAAAGTGGGAGAACAGTTTGGTTTCTGATACGTAAAGAAGGTTATCAGGTGTAATTAATGTTTATTTTTGATTTTTTATTAGATTCAGAGGTTTGTACAGTACTCTACTATGAGAGTAGCACATATTGATCAGATTATCAATCATTTACTATTTAAAAATTACATAATAAGATGAACCAAAATATACATTTAAGTGGAAATTTTGATATTTTAAGAACCAAAATGACAATAATTTATATAAGCAACAAAAAGTAACAAAATAGGATAAAAGAAAATGTTCCTGAATAAGTTTCTTTCAATAAAAAACTTATAAAACCTTAAAAACTGCAGGTGTTTGTCTGGTGAATATTTGGTTAAAACATGTTTGATTTTCATTCAGTGGGTAAAAAAATCCAGAAATGTACTCAAGTAAGAGCAAAAAATACACAAAAGTTAATTTTTTCCAAAAGTTACTCAAGTAAATGGAGCTAGTAACTACACAACTCTGATTATATTAAAATAGTTCCAGTGAATTAACTAATAAAATCCACCAGATCTTTTTTTCAGTGTTGTAGTTCAGCCGCCATCCAGCAGAGGGCGCCACTGGTCATCATTTAGCGAAAACCAGTGATACAGAAACGAACCGGAAAGAGAAATTATCCCGACAGAGTCCGAAGCAGGATAGGATGTAAAATACGTTTAATGCGGTTCTGTTTTGAAATATAAACGTAACAGAATATTTAGTCTAGTTCTAGTTGCATTAGCAGATTAATTCACTTACTGCTCGCACTTTTTCATCAATATTAAGGATTATTGACTTTTAGCAAGCGGCTATATCTTGCTGAAAAGATGCTGCTAAGCTAGTTTTGTATTAATTCAAGTAAGATATTTGTGATATAAACTAGACCAAAAATGAGTCGTGTTGCTGTTTAGAGTCGTGTTGCTGCTCCAATCATGATGAAAGTGATGAAAGTCAGCCATAACGCTATAATCTCTTCATGTTGGGTTCAGAACTACAACGTTAATCAAACTGTCTGCAACGTGTTTTTCTTCCTTTTAGGATCTTTGTTTGTTAAATTTACCTGCTCTAATCCTTAGAAATAAAATTAGAAGCTGGTGAAAACCTGATTGGTGCGTCTCGTTAGCTTTGACTCTTTTAGCTAACTGGTACCACTCTGACCAGAACAGAACCTCAATGGGTAAATTGAGAGCATGGTGCTGTTTGTTTTTGAAACAGCAGGTTTGCACTACAGCCCACAGCGACGCGATCGATTGGAATTTATAACCCAGGTTTGCAAAACTTAAACGTCAGCTGACAACTTTCATTAAGCTCCATGATGTTTAATCCGCTCCAGAAAAAACCCAAAAACATAATGTTGCATCATCACAGCGGCTTGTGGTCAAAAATAAATTAAACAAAAACAATGGTAGGACTGCAACTAAAGATTCACAATTAATCAATTAATCAGATTAAAAATTAGCATATCTCAACTTTACATCTACGACATTTTAGAAATATGTTAAAATATGTTAAAAAAGAAAATAACACTCCTTTAGTAAAAACTATCATTTGTAGAAAAGAACTCATCTGTAGCTTAAAAAATACTTCAAGAACACAAAGCTCAGCTGTTTCTGCTTGATTTAATAAAGCGCAGGACAAATTTATTGATTATATTTTGGATTAACCGATTAACAGTTGGATGCAAAAGGTGCTTAATAGAAAATAGTTTTATTGAAAGAATTTGAACCAGGTGAAACTAAAACTTGTGGAGTTTTGGGTAAACAAAGTTTTTTTTGGCCTTAAGTGCAAAATGTAAGCATGTGACATTAGATGCGTTTCCATTAAAGACATTGTTGATATTCTGCTAAGGTTGAAAATATACATTTTCACAATTTCCATTGAATAAGAAATGCAATTAAAATCACACATTGTTCACACAACATCATGATCCTGCTACTTCCTGTCTACGTCTTCTTTGACATTTCTGCCAGTAGTAACATCCTCTTCATGTGACTCCTGTGATGTGAAAAAAAGTGTTTCTCTTGCAGTTTTGTGAAATATACCAATTATGATACGGCTGAAAAACAACCTAATCATAATGCAAAAACATTTTATTGAAAAATTTGAGTGCAAATTAATTTTCATAATTCCAATTTGCAGAACTTTATGGTTAAATCAAGCACAGCTTCTGCAAACAGCCTGTTTTGGATTTGTATAATCCAGTTAATGATTAATCAAATATTAAATTAGTCAATGATTATTTCAGTTAGTGATTAATCAGATTAATCGTTTCAGCACAAACTAAAGAAAAAAAAAATCTTTTCCTGCAGGCCTGAAACTCTGCAGCCTCACAAGGTTAAGTTTGTCTCCTCCCTCCAGAGTCATGACAGGAAACACGTCTCCCCCGTCTGACAGGGCGACCCTAGAGGTCGTCTGGAAACCTGAGCTCAGGAGGCGAGGCTGGACACAGGTCAGAGGTCACATGACAGCTACTGCTGCTGTCATCATGGCTGTCAGCAGGTCAGCTCCAAACGACCAGCAGAGCGTCGCTGCACCGCTACAGTAACACGACGTTTAGCTCCAGACGCAAAAACACAAAATCTGACCAAGTATTTCTGTCTGGTTTCTACAGCGAATTTCTTAAGATACTTAAAATAAGACAAAACAAACTTACAAATAACTTTTCATCACGATACAGGAGCTTGTTTTGACTAAATAAATCCTTAATATTGATGAAAAGGTTCTAGTTCCACTGGTAGATTAGTTCATTTATAATGTGAGAAAGATGTTGAACTCAAACTTTTTCATTAATATTAAGGAATTATTGACTCCTGTATCTGTCTTAAAAGTTACTTGTGAGTTTGTTTTGTCTTATTTAAAGTGTATTAATATATTTGCTCCAGAAACCAGAAATATTTGGTAATATTTAATGTTTTTGGAATAAATTAACCCATCCTGAGTCACAGCAGCTTCACCTGCAGCTTTTCTTCATTAGAGTTAGAATATAGGGAATATTACACAATAAATCATTATGAAATTAATCCATATTTTCCTATTTAATCTGGCTAAATTCACGGTTTCAGATCACTTTAATAATCCACTGAATTGTTTCACAGCTGAGATTAAAAAAATCTGAAATGAATCTACAAGCTGGGATTTTTACAAGTCAAGTGTTTTAAATAAAAAAAAAAAAATGCATTTTAACAATTAATATTTCTTTCAACAACCTACAGAAGATTTTAAACTCACATATTTAGTCTCAGAATTAACTTCCTAAATGCAAAGTTTTGCTTCGTTGATCCACAAACATTTATGTTTAGTTTCACACTAATAAATAAATAAATAACTTTTCTTTGTCAGATTTGGTTGTTAAATGCTCAGTTAAGAAAGTTTTTATCACTTCATGTTTTCCTGAGTCTGAGTTGTTTTTCCTCTTAGATGAACTTTGGAAACATCAATAAATGTTTTAATCAGAAACTTATTTTCACTTTGAACCAAATCAGGATTATGAATGTTCTTAAAGGGTCGATTTCAGCAGAATTTAGAGATACATTTACCCATAAACTAACTGATAAAATATAAATAAATATTTTATAAGTGTTTCTGCATTCAATGAAACACTAAAAATTAAATATCACTGATTTAATGCAGATAAAAACTGCTTTGATTTGATCGCTAAGATAACATTTAATAACATAATTGTTATATTAGGGTCATATTTATATCTTTTTGAATCAGCTCTTAATTTGTCTGCAATAATTATGATATTAAACCAACTAACATTTAAAGTACGGTTTTCTTTTATTCCCAAAAGATCAGAATATTTTTATTTCACTGAACTGAGGGGAAAATTGACTCTTTGGATCAAAAACTTTAAACTCATTTTCATTTGGGGTCAAATCCTTAAAGGATTTAAACTATCATTTAACAAAATGGTAAAATATTACATCTGACATCATTTCATATTGATGTAATTTGGCAGATCAAACCTGATTTGATTTGGCTGATAGAATAATATTTAAGCACAAAGCTGTTGTGTTAAAAGTTTGTTTCCAACTCTGACTGAACAAATTAGTTTGTTTCTAAAACTACAAATAAAAATAGCGCCGAAAAATTAACGTCATTTGATCAGCAAACTTCTTTTGTTCCCTGATTGTAGAGAATCTATCGGAGGGAATCCCAGTGAATGGGAGAAATCCCAGACTGAACAGGAAGTGGGATTTAAATCGAGCTGCACAGGAAGCTACCGGCCAGGCTGATAGTTCCTGGTAAAGATTAAAGTGAGTTTTTCTCTCTTCTTACAGATAAAAATCCTCTGAATCCTCAAAATGAAATTGTTCTTTTCTGGATTGTTTCATTAAAAGACAAAAAACTAAGATTTCTGTCTTAGATTTGTGTAACTTTACAGAATGTTGCTGTAAAGTTATCGACAGTAATATTCTTCTTAACCTCCTGCTTGTTATGATCAATATTTACATTTCACAACAGATGCATCTTCAACACAAGAAGATAAAATTTTACCAAGTATTTTTGGTTTAGTTTCTAGATCAAATATCTTAGTTCACTTGAAACAAGACAAAACTAACTTACAGACAACATTTCAACAAGAAATACAAGTTTGTTTTAAGTCTATATTGATGAAAAAGTTCTTGATTCAATGGCAGATCATTTCACTCATAACATGGAGATAAAGTTTTTTACAAGTGAAATATTTAGCCACTGGAACTAAAACTTCTTCATCGATACTAAGGATTTATTTTGTGAAAACAAACTTCTTTATCTTGTTGAAATGTTTCTTCTAGGTTAGGTTTGTCTCATTTCAAGTGAACTAAGATTTTTACTCCAGAGATAAAAGCTACTTGGTAAAGTTTGGTGTTTTTGCAGTGTAGTTGATTGTACTATAAAAAGGCACCATGTGTCTGGAAAACACATCATACATTCATAAATACAAACTAAAACAAAACAAGTCTGAAAAAAGCAACACATCAACAAAAAAAGAGCAAATCAGAATAAAGTAACAGAACTGAACATTTTTATCTAGTTTATATTTCACTTGAAATAAGACAAACTGAACTTTTTACAAGATAAAGCAGCTTTAAGTCAATAACTCTTTAATCTTGATATTAAAACCAATATTAGCTCCTCCGGGAGATTATTTATCTCATAAGACATTTCTCCCAACCTGCTGGTGAACTAGTACTTTTTAAATCAAGATTAAGGAGTTGAGCTCTTATATCTTGCTGAAAAGTTAATATGATCTTATTTCAAACACAGAAACTACAAAACTACATCAAATGTACTTGGTAAATACTGTAGTTTTAACTTGATTGTGCTATAAATCGCCAGAATGTGTCTGGAAAACCATCATGAATACAAGCAAACACTAAATCTGAAATCCAAAAAAAATCGCCATCAACAATAAAAGAAAACCAAACCAGCAGTAGAAGCTAATATTTGCTCAGACTTTGCATTTCGCGATGTTGTTTCTGCATCGACTGAAACGCTGCAGAAGTTAAACTACCAGTTGCGCGAACATCCCGGAAGCTCCAGGAGCGGAAAAGTTTGAGGTTCTCTGACTTCCTACCTTCCAGGCAGCAGGTCCTCCACAGGCCCGAGTGGGTCATCACCTCCTCGTTCTTCTTGCTCGTCTCGTTCTCGCTCATCGACTTGGTCCTGCAGACGCCGCGGGAGTACAGCCAGTAGTCCGTGCCGACCGCGATGGTCATGAGGCTGAAGGCCGCGAAGGCGCCCACCGTGGTCAGCAGCATCTGGACTCCGCGGTCGAACAGACCCATGTTTCCGCATTCCATGAAAGGGGGACCCCCTTTCCTCTTGATGTACAGGAAGTAAATATTTGAAAATTTGCGGGACCAAACCAAGCCGAAAAAACGGGCTAGACTCGAGCGGAAGGAGAGGGAGGAAGGAGGAGGAGGATGCGGTAGGAACCTTATGGTTGCGTTGGGTGAGGACCTCCAAAAGAGAAAAAATAAACGACTAAATTTAGAGTTTATGGAGAGGAAGAGGCAGGAGAGTCTCTTCCTCTGCTGTGGGTTTCACTTTTTCCTCTAACAGGAAGCGGAAAATGACTCGGCCTGTAGCTGCAGAGGTAGCCCCCCCAGTTGCAGCGAGAAAAGCTGCAAATGTGGATAAAAACACGGAGTTACAGAGATGAGTTAAAGCCTGAAGAGGCTCAAAACAAACCTGCTGGAGCGGGATTCACATGAGATCAGCCTACAGTTCAATATCACTTCACTGTTAGCTAATATTACTAATAATTATTATATTCTAGAGGGTTTGTTAGTCGGTTAAGGGTCATAAATGAATGACGGAAGGCATTTCTTTCGTTTTAACAGCAGAGAGTAAACAATTCAAGTCCTCTTCCCAGGAACAATCTCTCAAATCAACACGATGGAAATGAGGAAATCAGTGATGAATTAATTCATCGGCAGGCCAGGAAAACAGAAAATACCAGAAATAATAAGAATGGAGGGAGGGAGGGGGGAAATAATAAAAATTATAAATAAATAAATAATAATTAACCGCTCAGATTTTCCTTTTTTCTAAAATTTTGGTCTCCAGTTTCCATATGGAGCCTTAGAGCTCTGGGCAGGTTTCCGCCGAAAATGGGGGTCTGCGGTCAGAGGAGGCTCGGCCGTCGACGATCCGGAGAGAGCGGGGCGCATCCGGCAAGGCAAGCCGACCATCACTCGACATAAAGCCGACAGAAGAGCCAGGAGGACGGGGAGTCAGAGTGGGCGCCGATGGAGGAGGAGGAGGAGGAAGATGATGCTGCTGCTGCTGATGAAGCCGCCGCTGCTCCAGTATCCAAATTCACCGCGGCGGGATCACACCCAGGACAGTCCCGCTTGTGTAGTAGCCCTTGCGCCATGTATTGGGAAGAAGAAGAAGAAAAAAGAAAAAAGGAGCTCGGATGAACGTTGCAATGCTCCCCCTCCTCTTCCTCTGGTTCCTCCTCCTCTTCTTCCTCTCCTCTTCCTTTGCGCTCACGGATGGATGCGGGTTTGCTCGCTTTTGCAGGAAGAGAGGAGGAAGGAAGAGAAAAAAAAATCTATATTACACAATCAGGAGAGGGAGACGGTGCTGGTGTTGTCACGATGTGTGCGTTCACACGCTCACTTCGGCTCCTCTCCGCTCAGTGAGAGCAGTTTGCGGAAGCCGCTCTGCAGTTCGTCCGGAAACGCATAAAAATAATAATAATAATAATAATAATTTGAAAAATACATCTGCTGGAGGGATCTTCTCCTCTTCTTCTGTTTCAGTGTTTTGGTAAATAGTGAATTAGTGGGTGAGAGTTACGCATTTCTGGATCCAATTGTTGCAGCGTGCTCTCTGAAGCACATCCAACTTCACTTACTTCCTACCAAATAACTGATAAAACCGCAAATATGAACGAAAATGTAAAGATTTTCACTTTATTCAGCCACTGAATGTTTTATCTGATGATAAAATGTACATTTGTATCTTTGAATGTCGGATATTTTAGCAGTTAAGTCGCTGTTTTAAGCAGAGTGGTGCTGAAAGGACAGCTCCCTGCAGCGCCCCCTCTGTGGACTCTGTCTCCCTCTGCTGGCCAAACATTGTAACTACAACATATAAAAACGGCGAATGCCCTTTTGTCCTTAAAAATAATATTTTCCTCTAAAGTTACACAAAATATCTCAACAAATACATATTAAAGTAGCCTTAGTAATGCTAAAATACTTTATATAACTTATATTATAACTACAACATTTCAGTGAAAGCAGTAAATCGGCCTCCTGGTGCTGGAACAGAATGTTCTGTCTCATTTACAACAAACTGTTTTGTAACTGCAGCGAACAATAATCTGTGAGGAAAAAACTAATCTTAATTTTGATTAGTGACTTTTTTTTGATTGGTTGTGATGAAATTTATTTTAAAAAAGCAGCAAAGTACAGATGGAGGCGATAATATTTTGATAAACTCAAATAAAACCGAAAAAGAAAAACAATATTTGAAACATAGACGCACTAATCCTTCTTTCCTTGCTTCCTTCCTTCCTTCCTTCCTTTCTTTCTTTCTTTCTTTCTTTCTTTCTTTCTTTCTTTCTTTCTTTCTTTCTTTCTTTCTTTCTTTCTTTCTTTCTTTCTTTCTTTCTTTCTTTCTTTCTTTCTTTCTTTCTTTCTTTCTTTCTTCCTTCCTTCCTTCCTTCTTTCCTTCCTTCCTTCCTTCCTTCATTGCTTCCTTCCTTCCTTCCTTCCTTCCTTCCTTCCTTCCTTTCTTTCTTTCTTTCTTTCTTTCTTTCTTTCTTTCTTTCTTTCTTTCTTTCTTTCTTTCTTTCTTTCTTTCTTTCTTTCTTTCTTTCTTTCTTCCTTCCTTCCTTCCTTCTTTCCTTCCTTCCTTCCTTCCTTCCTTCCTTCCTTCCTTCCTTCCTTCCTTCCTTCCTTCCTTCTTTCCTTCCTTCCTTCCTTCCTTCCTTCCTTCCTTCCTTCCTTCCTTCCTTCCTTCCTTCCTTCCTTCCTTCCTTCCTTCCTTCCTTCCTTCCTTCCTTCCTTCCTAACAACAAATATACAGACATAAAATCTTTTTAATCTCAGTTTTACTGTTTTTATTTTAAACTTAAACTAAACTTTGATTATTTTTGTAAATCTGAATCTTTTTCTCCCTATTTAGTTTTTTAAGTTAATTTTTATAGGGCATATTTTCCAATGAGATGAAAAAATCTTTAATTATGACAGTCTTTTTTTATTTACTCTATAAAATCTTGACAGATTTACTTCCTGTATGAAGTTATAATCTCCTCAGAGCCATTTGGTTTGTGGAAATGTTGCCAAGTCAGCAGCGTTTCCACCCAGAGTGTCTGACACAGTGCAGAGTAACTCGTTACATTTACCTGAGTAACTTTAGTATTTTTACTACACTGTACTTTTTACTTTTACTTGAGTGTTTTTATTATGAAGTATTTATACTCTTACTTGAGTCAGAATTCTGGATTTTCTACTCATTGAATGAAAAACAAAAATGTTTTGGCCATAAATCCACCAGACAGACATACACCTGCAGTTTTTGTTAGATGAAAGAAACTGATTTGGAAAAAAAAGTTTTGTCTAATTTTATTTTATTTTTTGTTACTTAAATTAATTATTGTCATTTTGGTCCTAAAAATACCAAAATTTCCACTTAATTTCTTATTTTGGTCCATCTCATGATGTATTTTTCAAATAATAAATGATTGATAATTTGATCAGTTACTCAGTACTTCAGTTACTTTTTACCAAATACTTTTTTACTCTTACTTGAGTAATTTCTTGGATGATTACTTCTTACTTTTATTTGACTACAAGTTCCTTATATTAGCAGCTAATCCTGTATTATTGATAAACTCGTTAAGTTCAGTTTAATCCTCCGTTAGTCGCTCCGTCTCTCCAGCCTTCAGTTCTTCCTCTGTGTTTTTTCCTCCTCTGTTCCCCGCAGAAAGAAGCCGCATTGTCTTCTCTTTCTTCTGTCATAGTTCATGTGAAAAGAAACACTTTGGCAGAATCTGCGACGCCCTCTAGCGTTGGCGGTTTGTACAGCTACTTCCTGAATCATTTCAAAAGTTTGAAGCAAACATATGGAGACTATTTTCAGATTATAAATATTTTCCAATATTGTTCTTATGTTTTTTTTTTCTTTTTACTTTCTAACTTTACAAACGGTACCCGATTATTAAAAAAACTGAACCATCTTTAGGCATCCACAACTGAAAAGGTGAGAAAATTATGATGTATGCCCGTTTACTGTCAGCTGGCGGATGACCTGGCAAAGAAATGGCGCTGAAAATGTGGGCGGGGTTTTCCTGATGTCAGACATCGAACTGTCAGAGCAACTTAACGTTTTATTTCATGACAACGTGACAGTAATTCAACAAAACGTCATAAAATCGAATAAAATCTGTAGACTCCGCTTTGCGCCGCTCCGCGTGCTGGCTGACAAATGGGGCGCACCCAGAAAGTTATAAAAAGTTTGATAATAATAATAAACCGGTTTGTTTGAACGGAACAAAGAATCTATTGAAATATTGAATGGGAGGATCCCTTTTCTGTGATTGGTTGTTGTAGTTAGCAGGTTTTACCTGATTGGCTGTTGGAGTTTCGCTGGTTTGTGTTGGACTGAAAAGTTGCTTTGTTTTCATCTTCAGCAGCCAAACAGACGCGGCTCAGCTGACTGCGGGGCTGAACGGGTTAACGCGGGTGGGTGCGGTTCAACCTGCTGATGTGGAGGAACGAAAAACGAAACCGAGTTCCGACATGCAGGTCAAACTAGAAACTTTC
This sequence comes from Gambusia affinis, assembly GCF_019740435.1. NCBI lineage: Eukaryota > Metazoa > Chordata > Actinopteri > Cyprinodontiformes > Poeciliidae > Gambusia > Gambusia affinis. The sequence continues at coordinate 21,816,554 of NC_057886.1, forward strand.
TCACCGAGGCTCAATTTACTCAATTTTTTATCTCCATAACTCCGCATAAAATCTTCTGTCCGCTCGGAGATTTTTGTTTTATTCATGCAGGAATAAAACAAACCTACAGGAACTGGAGAGAGAGGAGAAAATATGTCTGCAGCAAGGTAAGAGAAGCGCACAGACAAACTGAACTTAACTGAATGACGCTGAATAAAATGTATCTTCGCAAACAAACAACAACCTTTTTATTTATACACAACTTGTCCTTTACTTTACTCAGCTCTTATCGCGTTCTTAAAGGCTTTAAAATCCACTAAAATACATTTTAAACTCTTCATATGGAGAAGAAAAAGCGCCTCGTTTGTAGTAACAGAGTGACGAATTAAAAGTATGAATGCTGAAGTTTTATTTTTAGATTAATTTGGGAAAAACTTTGATCTGAGCTCAGTTCAGTGAGATTTGGGGACATCTAGTGGTCAGTTCCTGGAACTGAGCGCGACTAACGTAAATAAATTTATTTTATTTTTCATCAAGAAGACGCGTCAATCAAAGGGCTTTAAATCCTGAAAATATTAATAAGGTACATGACAGCGGTATTATAAAGGAATGTAATGAAAGTTGGAATAAAAGAATAAATATAGAATAAATGATAACCATCCTGTTGTTGAAACTCTAGATGCTTCGCATGTCTGAAGTGCCACTCATGTTTTGAACATAACCAGTTTTCAGACGGTGTTTTAAGACGAGGAAGTGAAAAGATGGTGGTGAGAATTTACTCTGCAACCATTTAGAGTTTATTCAGTTCAGCTTTATTGTATTTACTGCAGGTTGTGGCTTTAGGAGCCTCAGTCACTGTTGAGTCTTTGTATTTTCTCTCTTTACAAGAACCAGTGTTGTGGTTTACACTTTTTTTATTCCAAGTTTATATTTGGAATGAAAAATAATGTGGAAATATTTTATATCTGGGTGTCAAACTGATTTTAATTCTGATTAATGTTTTCAAGAGCCAGAATGTAAAAATAAAACCCATTAATAAACTATAAAATTGTTCATTTGATGAGTCCTTCTTAAAACTAAATAATATTGAACAAATTTTCACATTAATCAGTCCCTCTAGAGTTGTTATTTTAGATTTTTATTCCCAGTGGTTCTAATTTAAAAAAAATATTTGCACTTATTAATGTCTGCGTATTCGGGTCATTATAGAGGAAAAAGGAGCAAATTTATTCCCCCAAAACTCTTACTTTTCTTAAAAAAAACCCATAAAATCTCTGAGCTAATAAAATAAAAATAAATTGCTAGAAAAAACTGAAATTTTCTATAAAAATCTTAGAAATTTGAAAAGTTTACATTTTTTTGACTTTTGTTCGAGTTTTATCCCTTTTTGAAAATTTCTGAGATCTAAAGAAAAAAATCCACACTTTTGAGATTAATCTCAGAAATTTTCTAGAAAAAACTTGGACATTTCTGAATTTCAAATGTCTTTTAAATCATATTTTTACTCTTAAAATTCAGAAATTTCCTTTTTTCTTACTGGAAAATTTCTGAGAACTCAAAATATTTTTTGATAAAAATGCACTGCTTCTTTTTTTATCTCCAATGCCCTTTATATGGCGTTGTAAAAATGTCATATTTATTGTTTGAACATGTTATTTATCTCTCCAGTTGTTAATTTTGACATATAATTAGTGTTTTGTTCCACAGGAAGGAGCTAGCGGAGGCTCTGAGCCGCTACGTCTCAGAAACGCTGGCCTCCATGCAGCTGGCCAGCGGATTCTGTGCCATGTTCTCCAAATGGATGCTGTGGAGGGAAACCGAGTTAGACATGATGCTGGACATCAAAGACAGAGCGGACAAGGTGAACCTGAACTTCAGCCACGTCACTCAGTCGGAGCAGAAAGGGAAGGCGTTTGTGGAGTACATGAAGAACAAGGTGAGCGGTCTGACGGCAGACAGCCAGCTGGCGGAGCTGCAGAGCGAGCTGGCGGCGGTGCTGAGCGACACGCTGGACGGGCTGCAGAAGCTCGCCTGCTTCCTGGACGCGGTGGAGAAGCTGGCGGTCACTTCGCTGCACGTCTTCACAGAGAACCAGACGCTTCACCTGCCTGGAGACGTCGCCGCCGACGGCGTCCAAGCGGTCGTCACCGCCGCGCGTCTCGTCTGCCCGCTGCTCCTGGTGTTTAAGAGAGACGCCAGCGTCTTCTTCCTGCCTAAACTCCAGAATGTGGATGTGATGGCTCACCAGCTGGACCGATACATCCAGACTGCCAAGAAAATCTGTGACAAGATGGAGAAAAGGTAAGAAAGTTTAGATCTGGAAGGAGAACAGAATCCTCCATGTGTTTTTGTTGAATCATTGGGATTCAACACAAAGTGCTGCATCACTTAGGAAGCATCCTTTTATTTTGAAATCTTTTAAATGGGACCTATATGAACATTTCACATTTTGCACAGTTTTATTTATTTATTTGTTTATTTTTCCTTTACTGTCATATATAACATCCATATTTTATATCCATTGACATATACTTATATATTATTAATATTTAATTCAATCATTTGACCTTTGTGCATAACAACAAGTGTTTTATTGTTGTTATCATCCAAAAACTACTTGCTGCGTTCTTGTTGGTTGTGCAGGAGGCTCCACTAATGCTTTTCAAAGATGCGCAGTTGTGTAATTGTGCATCTGTTGACATGGACGCCCTAAAACGGCTCATTCTTCAGAATGAGTTTGTGTAAGAAATGACTTCCTGTTAAAACGTGTCCCTGTGTCTTTAACAGCTGCTTCAGTGACGTTTCCTTGAATCTGATGGGTGAAGCTCAGGTGAACCTCGGCGTGGATTTACCTGAAAATGATGTTCAGAGGATGTTGGATCACATTAACCAGCTTCATCAAATCAGGTTTGTGATTTCATCCCTGAATGGCAGCAAAAGATCAACCTGAAGAAACTTCTGGAGGAAAAACTAGACATTTCATTTCAACTCATTGTTTTATTTTCTTATATTGTGGTATTTGTTAACTTCGTAACTGGCGGTGTCCCATCATGGGACAAATCTAGTTTGTTTGAATATGCTGCCTTTTGTTGCTGCCAATTAAAGGGTTAACTGTTTGTTTTTATAAATTTTTACGTTATTGTAAAACCCATAAAATTGTAGAATAAAGTCGTACAAGAATAAAGTCATTATGACTTTCTTCTCATATTTTGAATATTCTTGTATTATTTTGATTTTATTCTCAAAAAATTAGTAGTTTATTCTGTAATTTTACTCTTTTAAATAATTTCTTACTATTATCTTCTTTAATTAATTTGTATTATTTTTTATCTCCAAAATGTGGGGCTGGAAAAATGTGAAAACTTACCTTGAAAATTCTTGAAAAGTCCTTGAATTTGTGAGAAAAGCATCTAAAGGACAGTGGAGGACATTTCACTTCCTGTTCTAAATAATGAATATTTTGAGTGAAATGTCTAAATTATCCGTTTTCTCTTCTGGTCTCAGGACGGATCCAGACTTTCGAACCGTGTTTCTGTTCCAGGACGATTCGCATCACGCTTTCACGGAGGAGTTCAGCAAGCGGGAGCCGCGGATGACGGCGTTCCTGAGCGAGCTGGAGGCGAACGCCGTCCAGCTGGACAGCATGAACAAAGGAGCCAAGATCTCCAGCGTGGTGGGCAGCTCCGTGGGCGCCGTCGGCGGCGTCCTCTCCATTGTCGGCTTGGCGTTGATCCCGGTCACGGCCGGAGTGTCTCTCGCCCTGACCATGACCGGGATCGGGATGGGGGTCACCAGCGGGGTCAACAGCATCGTCACCACCGCCACCGAGGTGGGCGTCAACCACACACACCAGAAGAAAGCCAGCGAGGTTTTCCAGAGCTTCATGGACGACGTGATGGAGCTGCAGGAATGCCTGGAGGAGGTGATGCAACAAACCATCACCAAAATGGAAACCAGTGGCATCGACGTGGTTCTGGGAGCTGGGAAAGTTGTTTGTAAATTGGGGACAGTCGGGAGAAGTATTGATTCAATCGTTGATTTAGCTTCTGCTGCGAAACTGTTAAAAACCGAGGAGGTTGTGGCCAGCGCCGGGAAGGTGGTGGCTCAGGAGGGGAGCGCTGTGCGGAGCCTCCCCCGGTTGGCGTCGGACATCCCAGATGTGGGTCAGGCCGCCGTTAAAGGATCGCTGGCCGCCTCCAAGTCGGCCCGAGCCGGCCTGATCGCCGTCAACGCGCTCTTCCTCGGTATGGACATCTTCTTCATCTGTAAGGACAGCATCGGTCTGGCCAGAGGCAGTGAGTCCGAGGTGTCGAAGTTCATCAGAGCCCGGTCCGCTCTGTGGAGCTCGGAGATGGAGTCATGGAGGAAGATCCACGACTCACTGAGCGCTGGCCTGCCGACGTCTGGGAAGAAGGAGGCCGTGCTGGAAACGTCGTTTTACCCCGACGCTGGGATGGGAAACGAGGAATAAACCACTAACGCTTTATCTGAAAGGATTTGCATAAAACTGATACGACTCTGTCATAAACATAAAACTGAATAAACATGAAGGAGTCGAAGGTTTGACTGGTGTGAGGAGTCATTCTGTATTTAATGACACTTTTAATGCAAAGTTGATACTTCTAATGCACTTTTAATGCAACTTTCCATCAAAAGTTTAATTATTTACAAAATGACACATATAGAAAACCCTTAATTTACAGGATTGCATCTTATTGCTGCTGGTCATCATCACTGATATGTTGCAGGGATATTAAATGTGCTACTAATCCTGTGATTTATGATGAAATTAAAAGATTTTAGTTATTCTATATTGTGTTTAATTAGTTTTTTTTTCGCATATCCTTAATAAAACATAATTTCTGCAAATTCATTGAAATTCAAAACATCTTCTTTTAAACACATACATACTCTGCATAAAATCCTAAATACATACGTACATACAAGCAATACATAATGTTTCTCCATATGAACGTTCAGTAACGTTTGAGGAGCCACAGACGCCGAGGTTCACATCTAAAGAATATAAATATAAAAATCATTTAGTGTAAAGTATATAAAATACCTTACTAACCCCATAAATTGTTAAATAATTTGTCAGCAGCAGCATTGTTTCATTATTTTTCTCAGATGCTTCTCACACCATGTTACACTGGATTAAATTCACACCATGAAACAGCTTGAACATTCAGTTTGGATGGTTATTTTATGGAGTTTATATTGTTAGATTTGAGTTTAAAATTACAGATAAACTGATGAACTTTCTGATGCCTGTGTAGATAACGATCCGACCGCAGGATGTCACACTTCGTGTCTTAGAAGAAGTCAGATATTCACTGTATGCTGTGGGAAATATTTGCTCTTCAACTTTATCAGTTTGCAGCTCTTGTTTATCATGAGCGTCAAAAAGTTAAAGCTACAGTTTGGTCTGAATAGTATGATGCTCAGCAGCCTGATTACATATCCACAACTGCATAATAAATGACACATATTTAAGATTTCCCCAAATTAAATGAGAGATGTCATCTTTATTTTCTGTCAGGTTTGAATTACCTAGAATAATAAAATACAGACACAAGAAAGAACAAGATAGGGTTAGTTTCTTTTATCTTGCGAGGAGAACAGATAGAGATGTGCTTCAGTTACAATCTCCACCTATTCTAAAAGCACATTCTGCAGCTTTTTATTGAAAATCATCCCTAGTTACAATGCATGTTTCAGCTCTTGTCAAAACATATGCAGCTGCAACGTGATTCACATTTCATAAGGTAAACTAGAGCATTTCCTACAAACAGTATAACTGTATCAACACCATTACACTATGGTTTTATAAACATGAAGAATAGGTTTGATTACAACTGGCGCCGGCTGTCTCTGCATCCTTCAGCAGGGCCTCCTTAAACATGCTCAGAAATACAGTTAAAGCAATTCAGAATATCAAATGATTGAGTGAATGTAAATGATTAAGCAAATGTCTGATAAATACATACAATTTCTCTAACATTTCTAAAAACGTAAATTTTTGTTTTATTGAAATAGATGTTACAGCTTATTAAAACATTTCTGAGTTATATTACCTGAATCCCAAGTGGATTAGAGTCACAAATTTAATGTTGAAATTACAAAAGACTTGGCACTAAAATTGAACTTTAACTCAAACAACTTTTTTGACTTGATGTTGCGTAAAATCTCACAGTAAACATTAACTTTCCTAAATTGGAATTTCATTTTTTTTTGCATCATTACTACAGGTGGCAGCTATGCGTTTCATAAACAATTTTGGCCTTACCTTTCTTTAGATTTGCTGGGTGGAGGGGTTGCCTTGTTTATCAACTTATTTTTGGCTTCATCTGTCCATTTAATGAATGCTGCCTAATTTATCCAGTTGCAACATCTGATACATGATATGAAAAACAATAAAATATAATTTCAACAACAGTAAATTAATACATAAACATGAAATCAAGCGGCACATTTCTCTATTTGGTTTAAAAGTTACATGAAAGACATGAAAAAATAAAGTTTATGCTAAAGCACACAACCTTCCCATGCTTTCTGTTATTTATATTCACACAGCTAAAGCCATGCAAAAAACCAACAGAAAAATCTGTGAGATGGTCCAGACAGGAAAACAGAAAAAAGAAAAAAAATCACACTCACAAAAAAGAGACTTTCTAGATGTTTTCTAGGAGAATGTCTAGAAATAAATGTTCAGATTATTTTAAGTCATTAAAATTAAATGTTACAGAAAACAATCTGATTTTTGATTGATTAAGACATTAACACAGGAAGTCACAATAAATCCCCAACTGATTCCTTTTTGTTTTTTCATTTCAGTTAGTGATAAAGTCTGAAAGTTATTAAAACACTGAATCAGTATAATTATGGCTGATTTAAGTCTTTAGTTATTGTTCTTCTTTGTCCCCCAGATAAAATGGCTGTGTGAAAATATTTCTGATTTCTTCTTTGGTCAGTTTGCTTCGACACAAAGAGTTATGGATCTTCTCCCACGACTCTATCTGTGAACGAAATAATGCAACTCTCGCTGTCAGGAACTTGGAGACTTTAGTCTTGCTGCCTTTGGCCACTTTTATGCTTTGTTTGGCAGCAGAGTAGATATCCCTGGCAGCAAATACAGCTCCAGGTGTGATGCTAAGAAGTTCACTGGACAGAGAAAGAGACTCTGCAACTACAGACTGACCAATATCAAGAACATCTGAGGAATCAAGAACATCTGAGTTTTCAGGAACATCTGAGGAATCAAGATCAGCTGAGTTATTAGGATCAGCTGAGTTATTAGGAACATCTGAGTTTTCAGGAACATCTGAGTTTTCAGGAACATCTGAGTTATTAGGAACATCTGAGTTTTTAGGAACATCTGAGTTTTCAGGAACATCTGAGTTTTCAAGAACATCTGAGGAATCAAGAACATCTGAGGAATCAAGAACATCTGAGTTTTCAGGAACATCTGAGTTTTCAGGAACATCTGAGTTATTAGGAACATCTGGAACTGCATCATTGGGTGATGCATTTCCATTTTCTTTCCCTTTCCCTTTAACCACTTTTATAAGAGCAGAAGCCACATTCATGACGGAGCTGACACCCATTACTATGGGATCTAATTTAGAAACAGTCTTGCCTACAGTGACCAACACACCCATCTTACTTTGCTTCAGATTGACTGTTGTATATTTCATCCCATCATCCAGAGAATCCTGGACCATTTGGAAATTCTCCATGAACGTTTTTAAAACTACATGTGCCTTCTTCCGATAAGTGTGATTAACTCCAGCCTGTGTTAAGGTGGTTACCACACAGTTGGCTTCGCTTGCTAACCCCATCACTGCACCGGTAAATGTTAGGCCTAAAGAGGCGCCGGCTGTGACGGGCATTAATGCCAAACCAGCAGCAGAGAGGACGTCTCCTGCTTTTTTCACTGAGCCCCCAGCCAGAGTGGAGATCTTTGCTCCTTTGTCCATCCTGTCTAACTGATCAGCACACCGTTCCAGATCATCTAAAGACGAAAGCATTGTACACTTTATAGCATCAAACGTAGTGACAAAGTCAGCTGAGGAGACTCTCTGGAACAGGAACTCCACCCGGAAGTCCTCGTCCATCCTGTGGAAGAAAATTTATTCTGCGTTTGTAAGAAAAATAGCAAATATGTTGTAAAGTCTTTGGTAATCAAAATCCATTTAAGAAAATTCACTATAATACCAGTACTTAAAGCTTTTCTGCAAGATATAGGAGCTTGTTTTAAGAAAATAATTAATTAACAATGATTAAAAAGTACTCATGGCAGCGTCAAATTATTTCACTTAAAACACATTTTTTGCATTTTTCACAGTATTCGTGTTTTTATAACCGAGTTTTAACAAAATGTAAAACCAAATTTATCCAGAAACCTTTACTGAAAAGATGCACCAAAATCAGCTTTTATTCTTCCTTTAATCTGACTAAATATAGCAAACACTTTGAAGCAAAGTGACCTAAATCTTGTTCTTAATGGCCCTAATATAGTGTATTTCTGCCATTGTTTTGTAGAAGAAAAATAGTAATACATTTTTGTTAAAAAGAAAAAAAACTTTGCTAGAAAACAACTAAAATGTTTAGATTATCAGAAATTTTCTACAAAAAACTTGGAAATTTCTGAATTTCAAATGTCTAAATTTTTCTAGAAAAAATTTTCTGAGATTAATCACAAAATTTCAGTATTTTTGACAAGAATTTATCCCTTTTCTCCCTATCCTCAATGGCCGTAAAACACTATATTAGTGTTAATAAATACACTCTGCCGATTTTAGGCTGGTTTTGTTGGCGTGCAACTATTTTAGAGTCTACAATTTTGGCCCACGTGGTAAAAAGTTTGGACACCCTGTTCTGAGGGCTTGTTTTGATGACATGTTGGAAAGAGCAGGGGGTTCTTAAAGAGACAGAGGCCAATTTAAATGTGTCAGATAGGGATATGATGCAAAGGTATTTTTGATATATAGAACATTTTCATAATAATGGAATGTAACAATTGTTTTATTGTGCTGTAAAAAAGGTTCTATGTCTCTGAAAAATATATTTGTATTTGGCTAAAATGTGTAAAAATTACCTGATCTTGTCCAGTTGTTTAATCTGATCTGTCATCTTTCGCATGTTGTTTTCACACATTTCATCAGCATCCACCACTATTTCCTTCGCCGTTTCCAAACACATCTCAAAGTTAAAGCTGTGAAAGACAAAGTTACAGTTCATGTTTGGGTTTTTATTATTGTTTTTATTATTTTCATTTAGAGCAACAATACAGTATATCATCAGTTAATAAACTGAATTTTACCTTCCATCAAAACTCGCATGTATTTCCTCGAAGGTGTCCATGTAATTCTGCAGCTGGAGTGCCAGAATCTCCACATTGTGAAGGTTAGGAACAAAGAAAGACTTTGCATCTCTTTTGAATTTAAGGAGCGGAGGACAGATTTGCTGAGCTTTTCTGATCACAGCCTGAACACCGTCATAGTCGAAGTTCTCAGGCAGGTAAACGATCTGGTTCTCAGTAAAAACATGGAGCGAAGTGACCGCCAGCTTCTCCACCGCAGCTAAGAAAGTGTTGAGTTTCTCCAGACCTTCCAGCGTGCCGTTCAGCACTTCAGCCAGCTCATTTTCCAGATCTAAAAGTTCACTCTGTGGGTCATTCTGGAACCTCCTCTTGATGCATTTCCCAATCTTTTTCAATCTGCTCTTTGACTTGGTGAAACTGGCATCAATTTTGTCAGCCTTTCTTTTGATATCCATAATTTTTTCATGTTCTTTCTTTCTGCAGTCGTTCCATTCAGATAATTTTTTATAAAAATCTGTCGCTGTTGCCATGTAAGTCAGAGTATCGTTGATGTACTGCCACAGGGAGGTCTGTAGTTTCCACCTGGAGGACATGAAACTGTTTACAAAAACTGACAAACTGCTCTAATAATATGTATTGGAAATATTTGTTTGTTATTAAAAATAGTTTTTAAATTATTTATTTTTTCATTGGTGGGTTCTGCTTTAGAAGCCACCAGATAACAACCGTAATTAAACTGATGATGTTGAATTAATTTAATTTTCGTTATTTAGTTTTGTTTTTCACAAAAATCACAAGCTATATGATAAATATTTTGCAGTTGGTATAAAATAATCTAGACCAGGTTGGAAGTGTCTGAGTTTTTCTATAACTAGAGCAGACTGAAAGATAAAAATTATTTTATGGTGACGCTGCAGGAACAGAAACCATAAAATAATTAGAAATACAATTCATTTTTACATTTTAATGATTTAAAGACATTTATTAAATTGAATAAACTGTAACGATTATACATTTGATTATATAATGATACATTTAATTACTTAATGAAGTGTTTATTTATTTAATTTTGTCCTTTTTATTCTTCCATACATCTTGAGAAAACCAGTTTAAGAATTTATTGACATTATTTCACGGCTTCTTTAGATTTGAAAAAATAATAATGTAGATTTTCAAATGCATACATTCACACAATTTTAATTTAAGGATTACAAGTGAAAAGGTTTGATTAAACTTAATTTCTCTTGGTGAAATATTAATTTATCTCTAATGTGAATAAATTCTGTAAATTACCTTTCTGCAGACATTTTATCTTTCACTGCAAATAGTCTTGATTTTTCTTGAGTTCTTCAAAGTTTCTGCTTGAGGATCTTGTTACTTAATGAATGTTGGTTTCACTTTCTGCCTGTTTATCTCGAGGCTGCTTTAGTGCTGATTTATTGTCTCATTTGCTTATTTTATCATTGCTGCTTGGAGCAGCATATTCTGCAAAAATGTTTCAATGCTGCCATTTTTTCCCTTTTGTAACCGTATTGTTACTTTAAGTCAAAACCCAAGCAGCATGCAGCAAAATAACTTTGATAAAGTCACTGTGCGATCAGTTCCAAGTTTTAAAAAACTTGTTTCTAAAAGGTCAAACACTGACAGACTTTAAACACACTAATCAGTCTAAGATGGAGCAATAAAAATATGTTTGTCCTTTGCCACTTCATTATAATAAATGTTTGACTGTAAACTAAATGGAGTGACATGTCTGCTCCTGAAAAGTATTTCTGCCTTACAGATTTATTTTAAGTTTGTCTTTAACATAACAAATGTTATTAAACTACAACAAAAACCTTTTTTCTTCATGTCAAAATCATCTAATTTCATAATGAAATGTCTTTAAATACACACGTCCAGCACCCTGCTGGTGCTAACTTGTAAAATTTTAAACGTTTTTCAACAGAACCAGTCTGATGACATGAAGTCGGCTAAAAAAGTCTTACTGCTTTTCTCATTTGCTTTTGTACATTTCTTGAATCATCCTCTTAATTTGTAAAACAGTAAATGAATTTCCATGAATGATTTGAACAATTAGTTTTGAGAATTTCAATTCTGTTCTGAGAAAGTGACAGAAAATCCCCAAACGTTTCATCCATGATTGTTTCTGGGACTGGATTCATGTCATGAATTGATTTCAGAAGTTTATAAAACAATAAAAACTTTTTTATTTTTCTTAACCAGAATCAGGAGTTACATAATTAAACATTCATTTTCATGAGTGTTGCGGTTTCTAGGTCAGCTGGAGAAATCTGCAGTTCATATAGATAAGATAAATAAAGGGGCAAAGATCTCCAATACGACAATAATCGATTAGATTATTGGGTCATAAAGGAAAAGAAACTGAACGGCTTTATCTCCTTTCTCATTGTTTTGCCATTCAGGAAATTTTGGAAATTCTAAATGTCCATAAATGGAAAACGTTTTGGTTGATTTAAAGTCAGACATTGATAAAAATATTGTGATTTTTTTTATATAAAGTGTGTAAATTTATCCACTGCATCAATCTACAAAAGTCAAAAGTGAAAGTATTTAAAGCTTGTCTGAGACGAACAAAGCTGCAAGCTGCTGCTTGTTTTTGTGAATTCAGTAGTTTCTTCTGTTTGCGTGCAGAAAAATTCCCTGTGAGGAAACCAAAGTGACACCATAATGAAAACAAATACCAGGTTAACCGAAAGAAAACGATCATATCTCAGGATATGTTAAAAAGTAACAATTTTTCTTTTCTGGAGTTAAAGACAGAGGACTGTGATGTAAATTATATTACTATTAGTTACTCGGGTCATTTTGGTTTTTAGAGTGAAGGAAATTATACAACTATTTAGAAAATATTTAATGTAAGAGTGAAGGAAATGTCAATAAAAAGTGTTATGCAAATATTTATCTAGCATTTGACTACAATCACTCAACCTTTCAGAAAAACATGTTGGAGTGAAAGTTATGACAACTTTTACTCTGATGAGAGTTGTGACTAAATAATCTGCCAAAGCAATTTTAATAGAAAATAGATGAACACAAATATTTTGAAAGTTTCCATAACTCCGGCTCTACCTTCCTCGCCCTCATTACCTGCCTCTAACAGAAAGTGAAATAAAACATCAGCCACGTTTATTAAAGTTGTGAATCAGTCACTGATGAATCAAACCTACTTATCTGAGAACATGCAGCAACCTGCTGCATGTTCCTGTGAATTTAACTTCATCTTCTTCTGTTTGTGTGCAGAGGGAGGACAGAAGAAATGTTCCAGTTCTGAATAGAACCACAGCATCTGGAGATTAAGCCTGGAAAAATTCAACCTTTATAATAAAACAGGCTTTTGATCAATAATCTCTAAATGATTCTTAATACCTGGTGGAAAAAATTCAGACAGAATCAAAATAGAAACAGAAACGACTAAAAACCAGAGAACCTTTTTTACCAAATCTACTGTAAAAATTAATATGTTTTGTTGGGAAAAAACAAGAACTAAATATTTTACAGTTCTTTAAATTTTTTTTTAAAAGAACTGTAAAACAGTTCAAAAGTTTTATCAAGTCAAGAAGGTGAACATTTTAGTCATTGTCACTCACTGACCAGTTTTTAAAAATATAATCAAACAATATCTTCAGTAGGGCTGCACAGTGGTGCAGTTGGTAGAGCTGCTGCCTTGCAGCAAGAAGGTCCTGGGTTCGATTCCCGGCCCGGGGTCTTTCTGCATGGAGTTTGCATGTTCTCCCTGTGCATGGTGGGTTCTCTCTGGGTTCTCCGGCTTCCTCCCACAGTCCAAAAACATGACTGTCAGGTTAATTGGTCTCTCTAAATTCTCCCTAGGTGTGTGTGAATGGTTGTGTGTCCTGTGTGTCTCTGTGTTGCCCTGCGACAGACTGGCGACCTGTCCAGGGTGACCACGCCTCTCGCCCGGGACGCAGCTGGAGAGGAACCAGCAACCCTCCTGACCCCGTTAGGGACGAAGGGTGAATAGAAAATAGATGGATGGATGGAATATCTTCAGTAAACCTGGGGTGACATTAAATCAATCAATCAAGTTTATTGTGTAGCACATTTCAGCAACATGGCAGCTCAAAGTTCTTTACACCTCAAGAAACCGATAATAAACACGTTACAGAGTCAACAGCTGGGAAAACAGACATTTTATCTAGTGACATTGTTAAAATAATCAATACATCAGATTTATTGATCAATGTTCCATTTTTTATGGTTCAAAAGCAAAACTGGTGGGTTTTTAGTCTAGATTTAGAGGGACTCAGTGTTTCAGCTGTTTTGCAGTTTTATGGAAGTTTGTTCCAGATTTGTGGTGAGAACCAAACTTCTCCGTGTTTGGTTCTGGTTCTGGATGGAGAGCAGAACCAGTCTATTACACTTAAACTAAACCCAAATCTATTTTCAGATGATTTTCTGTAACTCAGAGGAGAAACTGGATGAACAGAAGGAGCTCGCAGCGCACCAGTAAGCTACTGGTTCAGCCTCTCAGTTCCAGTCAGTGACCCACACATTTAGTGTAAGTTTGTCCACTGAAACTGTTTAATGGGTTTAATAATTATTGATAGACAGAATGCAGTCTATACATGCTAGAGTATTAAATCTAAACATCTCAAGGTCAATAAAGGAGTTCCTGAAGTTTCAGTATAAGAACCATTTATATTTATCCTAGTTTTATCCTGTAACAGTGATTCTGTTCAGAGGCTGCCAACACAATCATACCCTGCATGATGAGACACGTCTAGATTTCCCCCCAGTATTTCTATATGGAAACAAAACAAAATGTAATACAATTCAGAGCAACAAGCAGCAGCTTGCAGCTCTTTTATTTCAGGATGTTTACGGTTGACTAAGTCATGGCTAAAAAATACCTACCTGATAGACCTTATGTCTCACTTTCACTTCAGAGAACAGAAGGTGGTCAAGCAGATAGAAGCTATGAAGTTTTAAAAATGTCTTTCTAGTTTTGTATGATTTACATCAATCAATCAATCAATCAATCAATCAATCAATCAATCAATCAATCAATCAATCAATCAATCAATCAATCAATCAATCAATCAATCAATCAATCAATCAATCAATCAATCAATCAATCAAACTTTATTAGTATAGCACATTTCAGCAGCAAGGCATTTCAAAGTGCTTTACATCAAATCAAACACAAAAACACAATGCAACATAGAATCAACAATAAAAACAATATCAAGTCAGATTCCGTCAATAAATTTGCAATTGATTACGTTTCAAATAAAACTCTAAACAAGTGGGTTTTTAGTTGAGATTTAAAGGAAGTCAGTGTTTCAGCTGTTTTACAGTTTTCTGGAAGTTTGTTCCAGATTTTTGGTGCATAGATGCTGAATGCTGTTTCTCCTCGTTTGGTTCTGGTTCTGGGGATGCAGAGCAGAACCAGAACCAGAACCTGAGAGGTTCTGGAAGGTTGATACAACAGCAGCAGATCTTTAATGTGTTGTGGTGCTAAACCATTCAGTGATTTATAAACTAACAACAGTATTTTAAAGTCTATTCTTTGAGCTACTGGGAGCCAGTGGAGGGACTTTAAAACTGGTGTTATGTGCTCTATCTTCCTGGTTTTAGTCAGAACTCCAGCAGCATTCTGGATCAGCTGCAGCTGTTTGATTGATTTGTTGGACAGACCTGTGAAGACGCCGTTACAATAATCAATACGACTGAAGATAAACGCATGGATGAGTTTCTCTAGATCTGGCTGAGACATTAGTCCTTTAATCCTGGAAATGTTCTTCAGGTGATAGAAGGCCGTCTTTGTGACTGTCTTTATGTGGCTCTGAAGGTTCAGGTCAGAGTCCATCACTACTCCCAGGTTTCGGGCCTGATCGCTGATTTTTAGTTGTAATAACTGAAGCTGTGCACTGACTCTAGATCTATAACTCTAGATCTATGGCTCTAGATCTATAACTCTAGATCTATGGCTCTAGATCGTTCCGCTTTAGGTCCAAAAATAATAACTTCAGTTTTGTTTTTGTTCAGCTGGAGGAAGTTTTGGCACATCCACACATTTATCTGTTCTAAGCATCTGTTCAGTGATTGGATGGGGTCAAAGGTCACCTGGTGACATCGTAATGTAGAGCTGTGTGTCATCTGCATAGTTATGGTAGCTGATATTATTTCCTGTTATAACCTGAGCCAGTGGGAGCATATAGATATTGAATAAGAGGGGTCCTAGGATTGAACCTTGGGGTACCCCACATGTGACCTTTGACCTCTTTGATGAGAAGTTTCCAATTGAAACAAAGAAATCCCTGTTCTTTATGTAAGATTCAAACCAGTTAAGCACTGGACCGGAGAGTCCGACCCAACTCTCCAGTCGATTCAGTAATATGTCATGGTCAACACTGAGGTCCAACAGAACCAGCACTGTGGTTCTCCCACAGTCCGTATTTATATGGATGTCATTGAACACTTTGACTAGGCCAGTTTCTGTGCTGTGGTTACCATGGAAACCAGATTGGAAGGAGTCAAAGCAGTTGGTTACCGTTAGGAAGCTATTTAACTGTTTACACACAACTTTTTCAATAACTTTACTGATGAATGGGAGGTCAGAGGTCAGAGGTCAGCCTGTAATTCTGCAGTAGTGATTTGTCTAGATTGTTCTTTTTTATCAGTGGTTTGATTACTGCCGTTTCCAAAGCCTGGGGGAAAACACCTGATGAGAAACGATGAATTTACTATTTGGATCAGATCAGTAGCAACAACAGGCAGAACTTTCTTACAGAAATGTGTGGGTAGAACATCCAGACAGCAGGAACTGGAGCTGAGCTGACTTTTAATTTCCTGTAGGGTTTTATAATTAAGTAGTTGAAATTGGGTCATTTTTCCTGTATTTGTTTTGTTTGGGTTCAGCGTTGGTACTGAATTTAGAGTGGATGTGCAGATTAATCCTCTGATTTTTTGAATTTTCTCTGAAAAGAAAAGAAACTGGAAAACTGGTTGCAGGCAGCAATAGACTGAAATTCAGGTGGTAACGTGATAGGAGGGTTTGTGAGCCTGTCAACTGTTGCAAATAAAGCTGGAGCATTGTTAATGTTTTTGTTTATGACATCTGCAAAGAAGGCCTGTCTTGCATGTTTGAGTGTTAAATGATAGTAACGTAGTTTTTCTTTATAGATGTCATAATGAATGTGAAGTTGAGTTTTATGCCATTTTCGTTCTGCCCTGCGACAGAGTTGTCTTACAGATCGAACTGTACATTTCTCCACATACCACACAGAGCACCACCATCCATTTGTCTGGCCTCATAAATATTTATTTCAAACAATGCACAAATCACTATCCAGCATTTCTCGTCATAAATTACCTTTTTTAACTTAAAACTATGAAATTAATCCAAGCTGCATAACTCCCACTGAAACAGGATCTGAAACTCTCCAGTGCTTTAGTTTTTTAAACAATGATTCTTTATAAATGACTGTAGATATTTGTTAGAAATTAGCAGTTATATGTTCAGAAGGAGTTTTTAGAGGCTGAACTGGAGCATAAATGGATCTGTGGTCAGTAAAGCTTTCAGACTCCTGGACAAAAATCTAAAGTTTCATGCATGGTGAGGCTAAATTTGACATCTATTTGGTTTTTACGTGAAACTGTTTCAATGTTTGAAATTGGTTTACTTGAAATCTAAACACTGATTTGTTGTAGCTGAGACTGATGAGCATAAAAACAAACAAAAGTGGTAGGATCATGTCATATTCATATTCTTTCTATATAAATGACAAACATTGTCTGCTTTTAGAAATGTCGCTCACAAACTGAACTGCTGCCACTAATGAATATTTCATTCTGCAAATTTTACAATTTTCTCAGAGCTTATCTGGTTAGCTGTGTTTCTCTCCTAGATAAACTATTAAAAGTGGTACTGCTAATATTAAAAAGTGATCGTTTTAACTTTAGAGTCATTGTTAGATTGACTTTGAGTGATGTTGTGTAAAGTGGAGCTTGATTTGCTCTTAAAACAGAAAACATATAAAAAGATTATATATCTAAAATTTTTCCCAGCTTCCTTTTTGACATTTTTCTTTTCAGTTTTTACAAAATATTTAACAATAAATCTGCTTATTGGTTTAATATCTGAAGAAAATATTTGAATTATAGATAATCTGCTTTTGGTTTAAACAAAGTATCTTTTTCTGTTTAGTCTTTTAATCCCATGATCACAAAATCACTATAAAGGAGTTTCACAACTGTGATAATTTTGTTTTTATTCATACTTTACTCTGTCATTGAACTCTACTGATGCCAAACAGGTTTGGGGATTTTTTGCCGTTAAACCGTCAGGGTTTAACGGAAAAGGGTGTGACTCATGAGCTGCTTTATTACCTCTGAACCAAAACTAACCCAGTAGTTGTTCGGGGAGCTGCCACTACAGGGAGACAGGAAGGTGAGCTACTGGGATTCCTTAAAATATGTGTTTTGTTTTAGGATATTAGGTCTTGGTTTTGGGAATGATCTAACTGACTATTGTTCATTGCAATGATCAGAAATGCCAAATTCCTCAAAGCTAAACCACAATAAAACAACACAAATCATTTCAACAGTGCCTGAGTTTTGCATAAATTGTGAAAATTGTTACTATAATACTACTGCATTGTTACACGTTTTGTACTTTATATATTATTATGTTTATTTTTTTATTCTTGGTGTTAATCTTGTTTTTTCTATCTGATTATATGAAGGTTTGAAAATAATATAAAAAAAAACATTGTAAACTTATATGTTTTAAAAAATCTGTTTATTTTATTTTAATAAGACAAAAATAAAATTAACTAGTAAACTTATGTTATTTGCAATTTGACTGAAAGTTTCTGGTTGGTCCACACTCAACCAGGAATTACTTTCAGTTAAATTTGAAAACAAATTAGCAGAGTTTTTTCTGGAATTTAATTGAACACATCTTCTGACTTAAAAAAATATACTGTTCTTATATAATCTTTGAAAAGATTATTCTTTTTATTTTTTCAATAACTGCAAATGGTAACAGCCCCAGAGGACACACACGTGTTTAGATTCAGATGTTTGTCAGATTGGAGTGCGGATGACACTAAATACATCTAGTATTAACATGCACTGTGTACTTTTCAGTGATGTTTTAATTATCATATACATGTTTTTTCTTGTGGTTTCTCGGCTTAGTTTGTTCTTCTGCAAGGCAGACTTCTAGGGTGTTGACTTATGTTCTTCCTAAACTTCTTTCTCTCCTCAACTCCTATCGCTCTCTTTCCCTTTAAACCTTCTCCCCACCATTCTCTTGTTCATTTTACCTTTCTTTACCATCCTTATGTCCAGCTGTTGTTACTGAACGTATTAGAAAACTTATTTAGCTCTTAAATATGACATCAGGCAGAGTGTTCGCTCCACTAACACCATGTTGTGACAGTATAAGACGGATAATCTGTGGAATAAATTGAGCTCCTCTTATGAAGCTGCTGTCATCTGAACAAATATACAGTTCCAGCAGAAACAACCAGTCAGAGCCAGAAGGAGGGTCTTATTGCTGTCAATCATCCTCGTATACACCTGCTCACACCTTCCCCCTTGCTCTCTGCTATAATACAGCTGGTTCACCACAAGGGATCCTCCCACAATTGCTGAAGCTAGTTAGAAAGGCCTCCAGTGATGGCAGATAAACGGTTTTCCTGGAATGATAAGTTGTTTCTCTATCATTAGCACATTTAGTAGCCTGTAGGTGAGCATAATTAACAAAATTAGGCTCTAGTTGGTGGTTTTTGACCGGGAGTGGTGCATTTCTGCAGATGACAGAAGGACCACATGGAGGAGGAGATTGATCTTTTCACAGATTGTTTGTCATACCATCACGACATGGTGACAGTTTTAACAAATATGTAAAAAACGTAACTTTTTTTTATAGTTACGAAAAGTTAAGTAACTGCAGCTTGAACTCTTTGTTTTCTTGTTCAGCTTTTCTAAAGCAGTCGCTGAACAGGAGTGATTTCTGTCAGTTTCTGTCTGATATCTTCTGCTGGAGTTACTTCCACGATCTACAGGAGAGTTTTGTTCCTGTTATAAATTTACATTTGCTTTCTTGACAGCTGATGATACAACAAGAAAGGTGCAGTGAAGATAAAAGAAAATGGATCGGAATAGGTAAAGCAAACCCTCGATACACCTGAATTTAAAAATATATAAGAATATTTAGTGTAATGATCACAGAGTGTTTTATTGCAACATTGTGTGATAAAAGGTCTTTTTTTGCTCATTTTTAACTGAACTTGTAAAGGGGCATATTTGTATTTGTTAAGATGTTTTTATAAATAAAGGGTGACATTTCTTCTACAGACGGAAACTGCAGCGGGCCTTGAGTCGGTATGTCTCAAATACTCTCAGGCATATGGTAGATGTTAAAGATTTCTGTGAGATGTTCTATGAATGGAAGAACTGCAGAGAGAAAGAGGTGGAGAAAATCAGAGACATCAAAGAAAGAGCTGATAAGATTGATCCTCCTTCCAGCAAGTCAAGCTTTATGAAAAATATAAAGAGCAAATTCCAGTTAAATACAGACAGAAAACTTGCAGAACTGGAGAAGGAGCTGGATGAAGTTTTGAAAGAAACACTGAAAGGTTTGGAGAAATTCAACACCTTCTCTAATGCGGTGGAGAAGCTGGCCGTCACATCTCTGCAGGTTTTCACTGAGAACCAGATATTGTTCCTGCCTGAAGAGATCAGCTTTGATGAAGTTCAGGATTTGATCAAATCTGCACAAGAGATCTGCCCTCTGCTACTGGAGTTCAAACGAGATGCAGCGGCTTTCTTTGTTCCCACAAGACACAATGTGGAGGTTCTGCTGTACCAGCTGGAAAAACATGTAAACACCAGCGAGAGAATATTTGAAAACCTTTCTGACAGGTAAATTTGTCTTCATCAAGAAATAAATAGTTTTTTGTTACGTACATAACATGTTCATAATACTAAAATATTTTCTAACAAACAAACATTCAGACTTTTTTCTGTCTTCCACAGCTTCAGAATCGACATTTTCCTGAAAATAACACATGACATTGATATTGAGTGCGATTTATCTGATAATAAAATGCAAAAAATGACTGATCAGGTCAAACAACTTGATAAAATCAGGTAAGTTCCTCCA
Source organism: Gambusia affinis (assembly GCF_019740435.1). Taxonomy (NCBI): domain Eukaryota; kingdom Metazoa; phylum Chordata; class Actinopteri; order Cyprinodontiformes; family Poeciliidae; genus Gambusia; species Gambusia affinis. The sequence continues at coordinate 21,837,016 of NC_057886.1, forward strand.
GAAATAACAGTCCTACCGACTTAAAGCTGCAGTAACATTTATAAAAAGTAATTTTTTAAAAAGTTTTTTCCATATCTGTCATGTTGTGACAGTTTCACAGATAATCAGTGAAAAGATCGATCTCCTCCACCTCATCCCTGAGCTGCTATCTCCCTCTGAAAAGTAGCTTGACCAAAAATAACCAATCAGAGCCAGGAGGCGGGTCTTAGAGCTGTCAATCATCCTCATGTACTTGCTGCTAAATGTGCAAAGGGCTGACAAACAAGTTACCATTACAGTGAAACTATTTATCCACCATCATCAGTTGCTATGCTAACTAGCCTGAGCATTGATGATGGTCTGTTAGCTGCAGCTTAGCTGAAACTATGGAGGAAGAGCAGGGGATGATCAGCGCCACACAGAGAGTTAAAACTTCCTCCTGGCCCTGACTGGTTGTTTTTAGTTGGCACTAAATCACTGAATTTTTCACAGATTATATGTTGTGTGCTATACTGTCACAACACACCAATAGTTTCAATATATCTGTGAGGGACGGCAGAGTCCCAGAGCAAAATTCTGTGATAGAGGTGTACAGAGTCTGGTGCCAGAAGCCCTTTGAAAGGCTGTTTACATATAAAAATAGCAATAGGTATTTTGTTCCATATAACACAGCAGGAGTGTAACAGGTAAACCTTTTATGGATGCAAACTCAACTAAAACCCAACCTGTTTAGGATTCTATTTGAAATGTAATCAATTACAAATTTATTGACGGAATCTGACTTGATGTTCTGTTTTGATTATTGATTCCATGTTGCATTGTGTTTCTGTGTTTGATTTGATGTAAAGCACTTTGAAATGCCTTGCTGCTGAAATGTGCTATACAAATTAAATTTGATTGATTGATTTACATACTGCGGCTTTAATTTAATCATCTCCCAATATTTAGAAGCGAAAAACCAATAAGAATCATTTTTGTCCCCAGGATGGACGACGACTTTCGGATGATGTTCCTGTTCCAGAGGTCCAGCTACTCAAAATTTGTTAAGAAGTACAATGTTGAGCTTCCTGAGATGCTGCAGTTTCTTGATCAGATTGAGCAATGTGCTGTTCAGTTAGACAAAATGAATAAGGGAGCAAAGATCTCCAGTGTGACTGGGAGCTCAGTGGGAGCAGTGGGAGCTATCCTGTCCATTGTTGGCTTTGCTTTAATTCCAGTTACATTTGGTGTGTCTTTGGGGTTGACCATTGCTGGTGCAGCTGTGGGAGCAACCAGTGCAGTGAACAGTGTAGTAACCACTGTAGTAGAGGCTGGAGTTAATCATACAAAAACACAACAAGCAAACACAGCCTTTCAAAGATTCATGTTTGGTGTTCAGAGAATCCAGGACTGTCTGGAAGAGGCGGCCAAACTGCCATTTGCTGGAGTTACACAAAATAGTGAAGATGTGCTTCACATGACAGGAAAGATTGCTGCAAATGTACGTAGTATTGAAAAGGCTGGTGGCTTCATTGTTGATGCAGCTGCTGTTGCAAATGCAGGTAATGCTGCACTACAGAAAGGAAAAGCATTGGGTACTGTATGCAAAATGGCCTCAACTGTTCCTAAAATTGGTAAGCCAGCAGCTAAAGGGTCTCTTGCTATCGCCAAAGGAGCCAGAGCTGGCTTTATTGCAGCCAATGCCCTCTTCCTTGGCATGGATATCTTGTTCATAACTAAAGACAGCATGGCCCTGGCTAAAGGGACAGAGACTAAGGTCTCTAAGTTCCTCAGAGCCAGAGCTGCTCTGTGGCGCTCAGAGATCGAGGCCTGGGAGAAAATCCATAACTCACTGTGTCGCAGCAAACTGACCGCAGAGGAAAACAGAGAAATGCTTGAGAAGCCATTTTATCCATCCATCCATTCATCTTCTTCCGCTTATCCGGGGTCGGGTCGCGGGGGTAGCAGCTTCAGAAGGAGGCCCAGACTTCCCTCTCCCCAGCCACTTCTTCCAGGTCCTCCAGGAATCCCAAGGCGTTCCCAGGCCAGCCGAGAGACATAGTCCCTCCAGCGTGTCCTGGGTCTTCCCCGGGGTCTCCTCCCGGTTGGACGTGCCCGGAACACCTAACCAGGGAGGCGTCCAGGAGGCATCCTGACCAGATGCCCGAGCCACCTCAACTGGCCCCTCTCGACGTGAAGGAGCAGCGGCTCTACTCTGAGTCCCTCCCGGATGACTGAGCTTCTCTCTCTAAGGGAGAGCCCAGACACCCTACAGAGAAAACCCATTTCAGCCGCTTGTATCCGCGATCTGGTTCTTTCGGTCATGACCCAAAGCTCATGACCATAGATGAGGGTGGGAACGTAGATCAACCGATAAATCGAGAGCTTCGCTTTTTGGCTCAGCTCTCTCTTCACCACGGTACAGCGCCCGCTTGACGGCAGACGCTGCACCAATCTGCCTGTCGATCTCCCGCTCCCTTCTTCCCTCATTCGTGAACAAGATCCCGAGATACTTGAACTCCTCCACTTGGGGCAGGACACCCCCCCTGACCCGGAGAAGGCACTCTACCCTTTTCCGGCTCAAGACCATGGCCTCGGATTTGGAGGCACTGATCGCCATCCCAGCCGCTTCACACTCGGCTGTGAACCGCTCCAGCGAGAGCTGCAGATCACGTCCTGATGAAGCCAAAAGGACCATACCAGTTATCGGAAAACAGTTTATATTTTTAATGAGTCGTGAATACTTCTATTGGGGAGTGGATACTTGTAAGTGGTGAAAATACTTTTTTAGAGGCCAAAACAGCAGCCAGCCTGACAGCAAGTTGACACAAAGCCACAGTGTTCAAAGGCTGAATAACCTGTCTGATAAAACACAGCAGCAGATATCAATGTGATGAGGTTAATATCAAGAAGCGACACTGAAAATATAAAATATAAAAGGCATCATTGGCAAATGTTACAGAAAATTAGCATCCATGAATGAGGACTCGATTAATTACATCAAACAAAGATGGGAAAAAGAAGCAAATGTAACAATTTTATCTGCGACCTGGGTGCAGGTTTGGAAGAACACTCTGTCTACCACAAATTCTTTAACATGACGTGACTTCTGCTGGAAGAATCTAATCAGATTTTTCATTACGCCTAAGTAGAAATCGAAGCTGGGTGATTCACAATCCTACTGCTGGAGGGAGTGCGGTGTGATTTCTGCGGACTGCTTTCATATTTTTTGGGACTGCCCATTGTTGAAAAAAGGACGTTAATCAACTAATCTATGAAGTCCTGGGTGTAAAATTTCTTTCACTGTCATGTATCCCGGAATACTTCCTGAGGGACTTGGGAATAGGGACACGCACGGCGCTTCGTGTGATGTAATCCCTGAGCCGCGTCAGTGCGGGCAGCCCTGTTTTTAATCCGAAGATAGATAGCGTGGCTGTCAGTACGCCAACATCATGCCAAAGTGATATCATGTTATTGTAGGATTATGTAGACCTATGTTAAGTGAGTGCATGCCACAGACATCTCTTTGGGATTCACCCAACAGAGACGTTTTGTTTTGTAATTTGTTTTCATATAAAGAGTCTAGAAGAAATCCAGATTGAGAGTGAAGGAGAGAATCTGATATAAACTTTATTTTAGAGCAATATGGCTTATCATAATCACACGGCTTTGCTCAATTTGTTTTCAAAATACTGTTGGGTAAATTGTATTATTGGTATTATCAATTATTTGTTATTCATGTAGCCTTATAGTTATACCTTTATAATGTTTTTACTTATATGCTTTTACTTCATTTTAATCTTAGTATAAAGAATGTTTCTGTGTTGAATAACTTTGATTCCTTCCTGAGGCCTTACTGGGAGAAAGCAGTGACAACCGCTTCCAGCAGAGTTTAAGAAGAATCTAGTGTGTAGATAATATGTGTCTAGATAGTGATTGTCATTAGCGCTGCAACTATGTGTTGATTTGTTTTCCCCGCCCTTTGAGAGTTGCAGCGCCCAATGTGATAGGGATCCTAAATACAATAAAAGAGATGAGCAGGGATATGTGATTTCAGAGCCGTAGGAGATTGTAACTGAAAGCACATCTCTGTCTGTTCTCCTTGCAAGTATTCAGAATCCATCTCTCTTGTCTTTCCTGTGTTTAATTAATTTTGTCTTTGATAGGTGTTTGAACCTGACAAATACTTTTGATTTTCAGTGAATGACATGAAATTTATACATAATTCAACATTAAATATGTAGGTATATCCATGTAAAGGATTTTGTTGAAAGTGTAATAAAGCTTGATTTATAAATTAAATTTTAATTTGTTTCTTTTTTATTTATTCAACAAAAACAAAGAGTTTGTGCATCAAACTGAAAGAAAATGGATCTTCTAAGCCTCAGATCTTTTTCCGTTCGAAGAAAAATATCCGTCATAGTGACTGTGATACTGATGATTTGATCTTTATCTACATTCAAACTGTGAAGGTTGTTAAATAAAAATTAGCATCTCCAAGACTTTGGTCATGAGGTGGAGAATGATGGAGCCACTCCGGATCATGGATGAAGTTCTGCCTGCAGCTCAGGAAGAGTTTTATAAATCTATGAAGTGTTGTTTATAAATATGGAAAACATGGAGCAAGAATTGGACAAATGAACTGGTGTGATATTTGCAGTGATACAAGAAACGTCCAGATCTATCATGGTGAACACAGAGCTGAACCTAAAGGCTGTTAAAGTTTTAAAACTTTGTTTGCTTGTTTGTGATTAAAGACATGAGAGTCGGTTGACTCAACTGTAGATATTTACTAAGGAACATCACAACATGCAGATTTTAGTTATTCTGAGAATGATGAACACAGTTTGTTGGTTATAATTATTTATTGCTCTATCAATGATACACAGCATAACACATGGTATTAATGGTTGTTTTAAATATATACTAAACAGATACAGAGCATTGGATGACTGTAAAGTCATGGGTCAGTGTTGATCTGCAGCTGTTTTGATAACAGTCTGCTGGGTGGTTAATGTGGCTGTAGTGGCATTTAAAAGTCCGTCCTGTTCTTGAATTGCAGGTTAACAGTTTATTTTATTCCAACCAGACAATTTGTGCACAAAACAGAATAACTTTAAAGTAAACTGTAACAGTATTAACACGGTGTTCAACACCTGCCTCGAATCTGTCGCCCCTTGATTCCGATACATGAGCCTGCAGCTCCACCTAGTGGCAAAAACTAGGCGGCAAAACCTCCATATATTTATATATAATCATATATTTATATATAACCATATATTTATATATAACCATATATTTATACATATTTTTTTGGCTCTTATGCCTGGAACAGGGGCGTCATATAGGGAGGAAAAGTTATGATAATTCCAAGGGCCCCTGACCAACAGGGGGCCTTCCACAGTTTTTATAATTTTTTGCTCATAGTGTTGTTGCGCAACACCCCCCGCCCCCGCCCCCGCCCCCGCCCTCCATTCTTTCTCTCTCTCTCTCTCTCTCTCTACTTCATCTTCTGAGAGGGGAGTTGTGCTACCAGCTCTCTGTCTAAGGGGTGAAATGAGTTTCCTAAATCTGCTGGGATTTCCTGTCCAGAACTGATCTAAACTCTGTTTTAACTGGTGTAGAGAAAGATTTTCCTGGTTCCTGACGGCCTCCATCCAGGTGTCCCATCCTCCTTCCCCCTGTGAATCAGCCAGACTGAACAGCCTGCAGCAAAAACTAGTTTCACAGAGCTCATCTGTTAACTGTCGCTCTTTCTCTTTATTACAACTAGCACTTGTTACTGAACCAGGTTGTTTTATATCTAGTTTTGGGCTAAAAGCAAACTATCAAATATTTTCCATGTTTTCCTCCCCAGAATCAAACATCATAACTATTTTACGACCTTCAAAGAACTTTGAGGTGACTCATTAATTGAATGTCCACAACATCTTTTAGATTTTCTTTAGCATAAATAAATATTTAGGAGGAGGAAGAGGAGGATATGAAGGAGGGATTGGTGGAATTTCTGTGATTCTGCTGGTTTACAGGAAAGTGAAACTGAAAGTAAAAATCCAACCCAGTTCTTTTAATCAGTGAAGCTGATCCATCGTCTCCAAGGAGTCCAGGAAAGTAAAATTCATTCTTTGAACAGTTCATATCAGGTCAACAAGCTGCTTCATGTTTCATCAGAAAATGTGTTTCAGTTTGAATGTTTTTAATTTGAAGAGCTGAAGATGGTGAACAGAGACGAACATCAGAGTCTGAGAATCTGAATCAAGTTTCACTGAAAGATTTTAGACTCGACCTGGACGTGTGTCCTAAAGACTTTAAATAATTAGAAATATCATATTAAATGTATTTTGCTATAAATTTGTTAATCCATAATAATAAACAGATCAGTCTTGGGCTGCATTAAGTCAGTTTGAAAAGGTTGATCTTTTCACAGGTTTTTTAGCTGCAGATGCTTCATTTGCTTCACATGATCAAATGTTCATTAGAGGAAATATTGTTACTGCATTTTGAGCAATAAAATATTTTTTCCCCCTTGTTTTTAAAAATGATTTTATTTGCATTTTTGTTTCTACAATATTGCATTAAAAAGCTTGAGTGGTTAAATAAAAAATCTGCAGAATGTATCAATTTTTATCTGATTGTCAGAGTAAAAAACAGAACAATTGATTATTAAAACAATCATTAGTTTCAGTTCTGCTTCATGACTCAGTAAGTTCAATGTCCACACAATCTTTTAGATTTTCTTATGGTTGATTTTTATTAGTAAGAAATTATTCTGCAAGAGTCGGTTACAGCTTGATGCAGCAGCAGAAATCAGGAAAAAATATTGAATCAAATGGTCAAAATACAAAATAAATTCTATCTAAATAAATTTCCATAAGTCTGAAACTGATGGAGCAAAATCAGAGCTGCAGGACAAGAGGTGATGAAGAGTTGAGGTCCAGCAGGGAGTGTGTGTGATGGAGCAGGAAGTGTGTGTGATGGAGCAGGGAGTGTGTGTGATGGAGCAGGAAGTGTGTGTGATGATCAGGAAGTGTGTGTGATGGAGCAGGCAGCTGGAGGCAGGCTGCCATCCTCAGATGATGAGGAAGGCAGCCTGCAGATTAATATATATATTAATGATTAATATATATATTAATCATTAAATCAAAATGCAAGGTCACTTATATCCCTCAGGCCTTTATGATCTGTTTTCTGTATGAACCTGGAAAATTTCACCCCTCTAAACCAGTTTTCACAACATCCTGTTACAGAAAACAAACTGATCAAAACCATTAGTTTTATGTGTCTCGTTCATTTCAGCTGGTAAAACGTGAAGTTATTAAAACTTGGTGTGTCTCAGTATAATTATGTACCAGTTTTTAATGTCATACAGACTTTTATTCTCTTTAACCCTTCAGATCTATTTTCTTAAATGTTTTCTTGAAAAAATGCCATCCGTAGTATATTTTTGTTTTCTTCTTTGGTCAGTTTGCTTTGACACAAAGAGCTGCAGAGCTTCTCCCATGACTCTATCTGCGAGCGGAACAATGCAACTCTGGCTCTGAGGAACTTTGAGACTTTAGCCTCGCTGCCTTTGGCCAGACTCATGCTGTCTTTGGCGATAAAGAATAAATCCATGCCAAGGAAGAGGGCATTAAGCACAATGAAGCCAGCTCTGGCTCCCTTGGTGAGAGCGAGTGGCCCTTTAACTGCTGCCTGACCGATATCAGGAACATCTGCTGCCACCCTGGGAACGTTACGTAAAGCTTTTGTATCCTGTAGTACAGCTTTTCCTGCACCTGCAACAATATCCTCAGTTTTTAAAGTCTTCAAAGCAGAAGCAGCATCAACAATGGAATCAATACCCTTTCCTATGGTATATAATTTAGGAACACTCTTGACCACTCCCAACAACACGTCTATTTTACTTGGCTCCAGATTATTAACTTGTTTCATCACCTTATCAAGAGAATCCTGGACCTTTTGGAAATCCTCTGTGAAACTTTTAAAGACTTCATTTGCTTTTTTCTGTTGAGTAGAATTAACTCCAACCTCTGTTAAGGTGGTTACCAAGCTGTTGGCTCCACTTGTTACCCCCATCGACACCCCGGCGATGGTCAGCCCTAAAGACACTCCGGCTGTGACTGGGATTAACGCCAAACCAACAATGGAGAGGACGCCTCCAGCTGCTCCCACTGAGCTCCCTGCCACACTGGAGATCTTTGCTCCTTTGTTCATCCTGTCTAACTCAACGGCACACTGCTCCACCTCATCTAGAAACTGCAGCAGTTTGGGTTGTTGCTCATTAAAGATGCTGATGAAATCAGAAGAAGAGACATTCTGGAACAGGAACTCCGTCCGAAAGTCCTCGTCCATCCTGTGGGACAAATTTTAATTCAATAATTCTAACATGAAATGGAAAATAAAAAAAACTGAATAAAATTTATATACAAGATAATTACAATTCATTCAAGAAATTGTTAGAAGATTATTTAAAATGTTTAACACACATGAAAACAAGAAAAAAATAAACCGTTTTGACATAAGTGCATGTTACACACGGTTATACGGACATCCAGAAATGTTGTGCATGCGCACCACACTATGGGCAGAGAGACGATTCTTTACAAATTAATAAGTAATTAATTCATTAAATTAATTCAGTGCGCCACAGCAAAGGGAAAAATAACGCAGAAAACCCGTTAAAGGACGACTCAAAATCACAGTTTTTTTTATCCCTCTCTGAGTCGACAATGTTACACGCACACTCGTTGCCATAGCAACTGATAACAATACTCGTTTCAGGATTCAACACCCCAAAAAGAAGCACATATTTTCCGCACAGAGAACAGAACATTCAGTGCGCTAGAATGTTATGTTTTTAGGTTTGGTGTTTATTTTGCGATTATTAATAAGTGATCATTGTGGTTGATTAGCTACCGCTGCTACTAGCTAATCTAACACAGTGAACCCAATGCCTCAAGACAGAATCCTAATGGCATGACTGACTGTAGTAAATTAAGACTGCATACAAACTATTCTACTATAAATATTCTACTGTGAAGAAATAGGTGTGTTTGTGCTGAACTTTTTCTTTATCATGACAATAACGCCACACCTTAGTAACCCTAAACTCATCTGTCATAGGAACTATGAACCCATTTCCTGAACAGGGCCACATTCTTGTTTCATGATTGACAACTCTGAAACGCTCCAGTTTGAACAAATGTGTGGAAAAGTTTTTTTTTTTTAAATAAAAAATTAAATGCTGTAGCTTTAAAGTTGAAGGATGTAACCGGCTACCCCTGCTATAAAGTGACATTACCAGGTTTTCTACTTGTGTTTTATATTAAAAGGATCTACAAAAGCTCCAGCTTCCTTGCAAATATTTAACAGAACAAATATTTAGAAATTACCTGATTTTGTTAAGTAGCTTAATCTGATCTGTCATCTTTTGCGTGTCGTTTTCACACAGGTTGTCTGTGTTCACTTCAATTTCTTCAGCCATTTCCATGCAAATGTCAAAGTTAAAGCTGTGAAAGATAAAATCTTAAAATGTTTTTATTATTTTATTCAAAATAATATCACAGTTCTTTCTTTATGTTTAATAATATAGATTACCTCTGGCTGTGAATTACACATATCCTGTTGGCTGTGTCCATGTAATTCTGCAGCTGTAACGCCAGAACCTCCACATTGTGAAGGTTGGGGAGGAAGAAGGACTTTGCATCTCTTTTGAACTCCAGGAGGAGAGGACAGATCTGCTGTGCAGTGCTGATCACAGCTTGAACATCATCAAAGCTGATCTTTTCAGGCAGGTAAACGATCTGGTTCTCAGTGAACAGATGGAGCGAAGTGACCGCCAGCATCTCCACTGCATCCAAGAAAGAGTCAAGTTTCTCCAGACCTTCCAGCGTGTCGTTCAGCACTTCAGCCAGCTCATTTTCCAGACCTAAAAGTTTACTCTCCGCCTTGCGCTGGAAAACGCTCTTGACATATTTACAAAAAGACGCCCGTTTGCCCTCTGACTTGGCAAAAGTGGGGTCAATTTCATCAGCCTTTTCTGTGATACTTATCATTTTCACATACTCTATTTCCCTGCAATCCTTCCATTCTGAGAATATCTCATAAAAATCTTTCACTGTTGCCATGTAAGTCAGAGTATCAGTGACGTACTGACACAAGGTGCGCTGTAGTCTCCACCTGCAGGATAGGAAATGTTACTCTGTTTTATAATACAAAAAGAAACAGTTTTATTGTTACCATGATTTAAACTTTATCTTGACATGTATCTCACTCACTGGCATTATATCTTTTAAACTGTTTGAGATTTTTCCAAGCATGGCACATTCTCCTGTTTAAATGTAATTTTAACTATTTAAATGATCTTAAATACAACACATACTAACATCAAGTTCAATATCTTTGTGTCAGACAGATGTTATATCAAGGCAGATATGCTGTACAACAAATCGTTCACTTGATTTGAGATGCATTAAAAGTTATTTTCCAGTATGGAGTAAAAAAAGTGGAAATATTCACATCAATTTTAATCAGATCATTATTAACAGGCTATATTTATTCCTTTAGCTTGAGAAAAATACATTAAATATTTTTGTTCAGGAAGCATTTTCTCTCTGCTCCTCGTTTAAAAAAGATTTAAAAAATGATGCGTATGTGTTCACAAAGTTTAAGTTAAAGAATTTTGAGTGAACAGAAGTAAGTCATTGTTATTTCTTATGCTGTGAAGATTGTTGATTAATTAATCACAGATGTAAATAAATTGTGTAAATTAAGTTATTTCTTTTCTTTACCTTCCTCCAAACATTTTGTTGGATCCTCACAGTTTGACCTCCTGCTCTGTCTTCAGCTCTCCAGACCGACTGATTAAAAACCGTCCTATAATAAAACATAAGTAGCTGGTTTCAGTTTCTGCCTGTTTGTTCTAAACCACACCTTCTTTACAACCTCAGTTGCTTTTTGTTTTGTTTTTGTCGCCCAACAAAAGCAGCACAGCCTTCAGAAAGGAAAAAGCCGTGCTGGAGCTTTTTCCTTTTCTATAATCTTAGTTCAAGTCAAAAATAGATCAGCATGTAATAAATATGGTTTTAATATATAAATTCAAATTTTTCATGAACCAGGTTGTAAAAGATTAAATATTGACAAAGGGAGGACATTTGTTTAAACACCCGGCAGCTCTACTGCCAGTTAGAGTAAAATATGATAAAAAGGTAAATCATTTATTAATTCCTTCTGATAATTTGGTTGTATGACCTTTACTGTAAATACACATCGTAACATTTCTGTTAAAGTTGGAGTTAATACACGTATTGCTGGGAAAAAGTATTCCTCCTAACAGATTTGTTCTGTTTCACATCATCAGAAAATGTTATTTAAACACAAAGAAAGCCTTTTTTCATTTAAGTAGATATAAATGTACACTACAAAAACACAAATATTACCAAAATATTTTGGTCTAGTTTCTTGTGCAAATAAATCAGTTCACTTGAAACAAGACAAAACTAACTTACACGTAACTTTTCAACAAGATAAAGGAGCTTGTTTTACTTCAATAATGTCTTAATATTGATGAAAACGTTTTTGTTCCGTTGGCAAATTATTTGGAAAAATGTCTTGTTATCAACTAAATAATCTGCCAATGTATAAAGTGCTTTTTCATCAATATTTAGAAATTACTGTCTTTAAACAAACTACTAAATTCTGCTGAAGTTAGTTTTGTCTTACTCAAGTGTACCAAGATATTTGCGCTAGAAATTAGACAAAATATTTGGTAAATTTTGTGTTTTTACAGTGAAGGAAGCAGAAATATCGACAGAAGAGATTAAAAAACACAAAATGTATATTTGTCAATCCGTGTATTACAAGATCCAACCTCTGGGAGGCGCTAAATGTTAAACAGGTGATCTCATGGAAAAGCCTGAAAACCAAACAAAAAAATGAAACTCAGCTCAACAGGGAAACAAAATGCATTTTCTCCCTCAGCATGATGCACAAACTCTTTGTTGGTTTAGTAAAGACAGACAAAATGAAAGAAATGATTTATAAATCAAGTTTAATTAAATGTGCAGCAGAGCTCCATTTACATTACATTATCTATTGCTTTAATGTTGGATTATATAGATATTTTATACATCACTGAATAAAAATTCTGCATATTGAAGTAAAATTATGCATAGCTATATGATTATAATGATACATTTTGCTCAACCCTAACAGTTTAGATTCTCTCCATTCCTCTTAATCTGGATCTCTTGTAGACTCCAGATTAAATCACAAAACAATATTTCTGTTGAGAATATATTGAAGATTCAAATTTCTTTGTACATGGACAGATTTTTTTCTGCTTGGCTTGTTTGCACACATTTAGCACAAAACGTCTCAAAGGAGAAAAAGCAACAATCATTCAGTTCAGACACGTTTTATACAATAGAAGATTAGAAACAAAATTACAGTGATTGGTTGTTGAAAAGCTGGTGGGAAACAGGTCAGACTGAACCTTTCTGTGCTTTTGCACTTTCATGTTAACCTCATCACATCGATCCCTTCAGGAAATTCAACTTTAGAAAACTGCAGATGATTGTTGAGGCGCCTCTGCCTTTCAGTTTGTGTGGCTGGAGATTTGGACTTTAAAAAGTGGGATGGCCCATGACAAAAATAAAATTGCCCCATTTGAACAGTTTCTGTCACAACTTATTCAGTCTATCTGATCCATCAAACTAACATTAAAGATACATTAACTGTATTGTTTCCTTTGGTTGAATATGAACACAATATTTACTGCTAGTGAATTATTCATGCAGTATCCAATTCACTATTTGAAGCAAGATTTAAAGCCAAGTTAAATATTTTGCTAAAGGCATAAATCTTTTATTGCAAAAAAATATATAAAACAAAAAAATTCTCTAAATATTCTTGAAATATGAAAGGCATTTAATATACATTGGTAACTATATAGCAAAATTAGAACTAACCTGTGAAATGTTAAAATTTCATTAAAGCAAATTTCCTTGTGAAGTCAGGTCAATTTCCTGAAGTTTATCTTTCTAAACCAAACCAACATGATAACATGATACGACTGCAAAGCCAGTCAAGAGACATAATGAACCTCAAATAGGGTTTTTGATTTTAGTTTTTAATTTACTGAAAAGTTTCTCCACCAGCAACATTCACAGGCAACATACAAAATGTAGATAAAAAATCCAGACTTCAAAAAATAAAAATGCTGTGTGCATTTTGTAAATTGATTTTGGGCAAATAAAAGTGGAGAAGTTAGGAGGGAAAGTGGCATTATGTTTCTAACTTAAATACAAGCTACGGTAGGATACTGTAAGAGCCAAAAATGTTAGTTTTAACATTGTTTATTTTCTGTATGCCTTTTGCATATTTAGATATTGTCTTTACAGTAAGGTTTTATTTTACTATGTTTTTTGTAAAAAAGCGCCACCTAAAGGACACAATTGTATATAGAGAAAGTGTGGTGTCACTTACCGAAGAAAAGAAAGAATATTGGATGTAGTGTGGTCGCTTAACCTCTACACAGTTTTTGACCGTTAATTTTAAGAATGCTGTGCAAGACAAAATAATTTTCATGTTATGCCAAAGAAAGTAAAGTTCATACTTTGTGTGGAACCGTAAGTATTGTTAATTATTTACTGCACAAGAGCATATCACTGAACAGAAACGCGTCAACTAAGAAGAGCTAAGCTAACCTATACTAACAAAGAAAGTTGAAGCTAACTGATCAATATAGTGACTATACAAAACAAACAAGTAGCCACTACAGATACTGACTGTTCAAATTGCTCAGTCTCCAGTCCAGACAGGAGGCTGTTTTTTTTTAATTATCATTTCATAAAGATTGTTTAAATTTCTGTCAGTAATAAATGCTACAGGTTTTTGTGAAATTGTAGAAAGAGCAATAACTCAGAGAAATGCCAACTGATTCACTGGGACAGGGAGGTGCTATACTGGTGTGGAGGTTATGGCTGCTACTGACTGACTCATCTGTTTAGTCTGGTAAAAGGTGCAGAAACAAGTTAAATATGAATATCTTGATAAGATGCTATGAAATGGAGACTAACAGTCACCTGTATCTAAGCTAACATAATCACACAACACAGTCTAACTAACGTTCTTGTAGAAAAACTGGGTTACAAATTGAAACTATTTTTGTTTTTTAGTTTTTCTCTTAGGGAGTTCCCAAAGCAAATATTCATGCACCCATTAATAGACAGATTGCTCTTAGGCAGGATAAAATGGCTTCTCAAGCATTTCTCTGATTTCCTCTGTGGTCAGTTTGCTGTGACACAGTGAGTTGCAGATTTTCTTCCAGGCCACAATCTCTGAGAGCCACAGAGCAGATCTGGCTCTGAGGAACTTAGAGACCTTAGTCTTTGTCCCTTTAGCCAGGGCTATGCTGTCTTTAGTGATGAACAAGATATCCATGCCAAGGAAGAGGGCATTGAGTGCAATAAAGCCAACTCTGGCTCCCTTGGTGAGAGCAAGAGAGCCTCTAACTGCTGCCTGACCGATATCAGGAACATCTGAGGCCATTCTGGATACATTACACAATGCTTTCCCTTCCTGTATTACAACTTTACTTGTGTTTGCAGCAGTAGCTGCATCAACAATGAAGTCAGCAGCCTTTTCAATACCACGTACATTTGCAGTAATCTTTCCTGCCATGTAAAACATATTTTCACTGCTTTGTGTAACTTCAGCATATGGTGGTTTGGCCGCCTCTTCCAGACAGTCCTGGATTCTCTGAACACCAATCATGAATCTTTGAAAGGCTGTATTTGCTTGTTGTGTTTGTATACGATTAACTCCAGCCTGTACTACAGTGGTTACCAAGCTGTTCACTGCACTGGTTCCTCCCACAGCTGCACCAGTAATGGTCAACCCCAAAGACACACCAAATGTAACTGGAATTAAAGCCAGGCCAACAATGGACAGGATACCTCCCACTGCTCCCAGTGAGCTCCCAGTCACACTGGAGATCTTTGCTCCCTTATTCATTCTGTCTAACTGAACAGCACATTGCTCAATCTGATCAAGAAACTGCAGCATCTCAGGAAGCTCATCATTGTACTTCTTGATAAATTCTGAGTAGCTGATCCTCTGGAACAGAAACATCATCCGAAAGTCGTCGTCCATCCTGGGATAGAAAGTTTAGTTTTTGATTTGAAAGCATTCGAAAATCTTTAAGTAATAATGAATTTATTGGGAGTTTGGATCTTACCTGATTTTATCAAGTTGTTTGACCTGATCAGTCATTTTTTGCATGTCATCATCAGATAAATCACATTCAACAGCAATGTCTTCTGTCATTTCCTGCCAAATGTCAATTCTGAGGCTGTGGAAGACAGAAATGGTTTTGAATGTTTGTTTGTTAGAAAATATTTTAGTATTATGAACATGTTATGTACATAACAAAAAACAAGTTATTTCTTGATGAAAAGTAATTTACCTGTCAGAAAGGTTTTCAAATACTCTCTCGCTGGTGTTTACATGTTTTTCCAGCTGGTACAGCAGAACCTCCACATTGTGTCTTGTGGGAACAAAGAAAGCAGTTGGATCTCGTTTGAACTCCAGTAGCAGAGGGCAGGTCAGTCGTGCAGATTTGATCAGATCCTGAACTTTAGCAAAGCTGATCCCATCAGGCAGGAACAATATCTGGTTCTCAGTGAAAACCTGCAGAGATGTGACCGCCAGCTTCTCCACCGCGTTAGAGAAGGTGTTGAATTTCTCCAAACCCTCCAGTGTTTCTTTCAACACTTCACCAAGTAACTTTTCAAGCTCTGCAACACTTTTTATTTTTAATGTTGTCACAGGTTTCTGAGAGCTCGTCTCTTTGCCCTCTGACTTGGTGAAAGGCGGATCAATCTCATCAGCCCTTTTTTTGATGTCTCTGATTTTCTCCACTTCTTTCTCTCTGCAGTTCTTCCAGTCAGAGAACGTCTTACAGAAATCTCTCACAGCTACAATGTAAGTGAGAGTATCTGAGACATATTGACACAAAGTCTTCTGCAGTTTCCATCTGTAGAAAAGATCACAATAGATTATTGAAACTCCTTGTATTGAGGGTTGGACCAGAACTGCTTCCAGTGACTGCAAAGGGTCCGAAACGCTGCAGCTCATCTCCTGACCAAAACAAGGAGGTGTGAATCTGTTACTCCAGTTTTGCCCATCCTTTATTGGCTTCCTGTTGCTTTTAGGATATAATTTAAGGTTTTACTGATTGTTTTAAGTGTCTAAACTCCATGGGTCATTCTTACTTAAGTGAGTTCTTGCAGCCCTACATCTCACCCAGAGCTCTGAGGTCAACTGACCAACTTTTATTATCTGTTGCTAAAGCTAGGCTAAAACCTAGAGGGGTCAGATTCTCTCTGTGGCACTGTCATGGAAAAATTACAATAAGGTCACATCTGTTAGTCATGTCATATGAAAAGTTTATGAACCCTCACCAAAAGAACTATTTGGGTTTCATGTAGAAGGTTGGAAGTTGTTTTCTGCAGCTGCGTCAGAACCAGACTATCTCTCCCTTTGTTGTTAATTCTTTATCTTTGGTATAAAACTCATGTGTTGTCTCTGCCTGGGAGAGCTTTTCATCCAGACCTGTTTCATTACTGATTGTCCTACAAGCTCTCTGTATTGTGCACAATATATGAATAAACCTGATTGAGTGATTTCACCTGAACAGTGCTTGGAAATAATATTTTTTTCAGCGACAGCACCCAGACTGGATCTCCCTCTGTCTGTTAAACTCTCTGTCAGTAGGTCAGTTTAAGTCCAGACAGAAATCTCATCTATTCTCCCTGACCTTCAACAGCTAAAGAGAAAATATAATGGAGGGAAGGTAATTTCTGTAGCTAAATTTCAAAATTTTGGGGTTCTTATTCATATTAGCTTTTGGTATTTCTACCAATTTGGTATTTGTCCTAATATTATTTACTAAATTTTCTTTTATTTCTATTTTATCATTTACCTACCTGTGATATTGTGTTTGTTGTGAAACTGTTATAAATGTGCCATATAAATAAACCTTGACTTAAAAAAAAGTCACTCTAAATTAAAAAAAATAAACATTTCCACATCAAACCAAACTTCTGCTAACAAGGAGAAATAAAACTGGGCAAAAAACTCTTTCATCACAAGTACTGTTTTTATTTACCTCTGACATAAATATGCTGGAATTTCACCCACCCACCCACACACACACACACCCACCCACACGCACACACACACACACACACACACACATACGGTTGCATCATGTTTGTTTTACCTTTTGTGAGACATCTTCTCATAAACTCTCTTGTTGTGTCTTTAGCTATTAAAAGAAAATAAAAAAGCAAAGTTAACTTTTAATGTGAAGTTAAATGAAACATTTAACTCTTATGTTCAGAATTTGTACAAAAATTAAAAACTAATTATTTTATAAGAGCACATGTTGATCACTCAGATGAGAAGAAACACAAAGTCTTCTGTAGATGCATTACTGATTAGGTCAAATCCACATCATGAAAATAAACTGACTGCCTGTCCAAAAACTTACCCAACAAGCTGATAGTTGTTACACCTCTTGGTGGAAGGACGTTACATATGTTAAACAAACAACAAGTGAAGAGGCCAAAGGAAGATCAGTCCATAGCCTGGGAGCTGCCACAGGAAAAGCTCGGTCACCTCTGAGCTGCACTTTGTTGTTGGTACCTTCAGAAGCAGCAGATCAGCTGACCTGAGGGAACGGGAGGATGTGTAACAGCTCAGACAGACAGGGAGGAGAGAGGCCATTAAGAGCTATAAAAACAAATAAAATGATTGTAAAATGTACTGGCAACCAGTGTAAGGAAGCTAAAATAGGGGAAATATGGTCAAATTTTTGTGTTCCTGTTAAAAGATGTGCAGCAGCATTTTGTACCCTCTGAAGCTGGGAAATATATAAATCATTGACTCCTATATAAGGTGCATTACAGTAATCTAGCTGTGTGGTCACAAATGCATGGATCACTGTTTCACAGTGTTGTCTGGAGACAATAAGTTTTACTTTGGCCATGTTTCCATATGAAACTAAAGAAAACGCAATGAAACCAAAACCTGTCCTGCAGAGAATATCCAACAAGATGCCAAGCTGATTTCATCAAAGGGTGTGTAGAGTCTGAACACACAGAAGAGCTTTCTGCAGTGACCAGGAAAACAAGTCAAAATTTGGATTGACTTAGAACAAACTCTTCTAAACTCTTCATGAATATGTATTCCTGAAGAGTCCAGAGGCACAATCACACAATATGGCCAGGACTCAAAGAAGACATCAATGTGGAACAAGTGAATGTCACAATATGTTTACATTGGGAAAAAAATGTTTATTGTGCAGACCGCTGTAAAAGGGACACTGTCCAGAGATCAGGTGGACTTCTATGTGGTTTTATATATGTTGACTTAAGCTGCAGTTTGTATGTAATAAAATCTTAGCTGTTCAACCAAAGTCCAGCCTGCAGAGCCACACCTGCATCTTGTAGACACTCAGAATAAAACCTGGCATCACAAATCAGGAAGGTTAGGGTTAACGCTTTCTTTTTACATCTTCCACATAAGACCTACAGGTTTCTTCACATAAATGTTCTTCTGGGCAAGAATCATTTTTCTTGCCCAGAGTCTGATAGTTAAAGAGCGCACCAAAGTTTACTATCAAGTAAAAGTTACTGGATGTTTGTGGTTTTTTACTAAAAATTAACATCAACCTAATAAACAAAATATATTTTAAGTATTAAGAATAGTTTTGACTGTGAAAATGTTGCCCTAAAATATGAAAAACTGTTCACATGTTCAGTTCTCAATCATTCAGAGGGCCTCAAATAGCCCCAGCGCCACACTTTGAACACCCTGACTTACAGTTATAGACGGAGAAACTGAACTGCTGCTGTAACGGTGAAAACATTCAACCATGAACACAGATATGAAAACCCTGAGTAATAAAAGAAACAGAATAAATCAGACATTAATGCTGAATAAGTTTAGATTGGGTTTTACTCACAGTGCAGCGTCTCTGTTGGTCGACTGAGAGCCAAAATAATCTGACAGAAACTTTTTGTTCTTACAGAAGCAGGTGGAGGAAGAGGAAGAGGAGGAGGAGGAGGAGGAGGAGGAGGAGGAGGGATTCTGTGATTCTGCTGGTTTACAGGAAAGTGAAACTGAAAGTAAAAATCCAACCCAGTTCTTATAATCAGTGAAGCTGATCCATCGTCTCCAAGGAGTCCAGGAAAGTAAAATTCATTCTTTGAACAGTTCATATCAGGTCAACAAGCTGCTTCATGTTTCATCAGAAAATGTGTTTCAATTTGAATGTTTTTAATTTGAAGAGCTGAAGATGGTGAACAGAGACGAACATCAGAGTCTGAGAATCTGAATCAAGTTTCACTGAAAGATTTTAGACTCGACCTGGACGTGTGTCCTAAAGACTTTAAATAATTATAAATATCATATTAAATGTATTTTGCTATAAATTTGTTAATCCATAATAATCAACAGATCAGTCTTGGGCTGCATTAAGTCAGTTTGAAAAGGTTGATCTTTTCACATGTTTTTTAGCTGCAGATGCTTCATTTGCTTCACATGATCAAATGTTCACTAGAGGAAATATTGTTACTGCATTTTGAGCAATAAAATATTCTTTGTTCTTGTTTTTAAAAATTATTTTATTTGCATTTTTTGTTTCTACAATATTGCCAAAAACAGCTTGAGTGGTTAAATAAAAAATCTGCAGAATGTATCAATTTTTATCTGATTGTCAGAGTAAAAGACAGAACAATTGATTATTAAAACAATCATTAGTTTCAGCTAAACTTCATGGTGGAAAGTTTGAATCTCTGACTTTAATTATTGAGACTCTAAAACTGAGAATCCTGGTTCTGGTTCTGATCCACTCAGCCGTCCTTCAAACACCTGGATTATTCCTGCTGCAGTTTATCTCCACATTCTGGATTAACAGACTTTGTTAGTAAATAAACATTTTAACAAAAACCCAGAATCTCAGAATAAACATCCAGGATCAAATGTCAGAAGCTCCTCCGTCTTTAACAAACTGGACCTGAAGAACCACTGGATTACTGAAGTCTGGATGTTTTATAAAGTCGTATTTAACACTTGGGAACATCTTCATGTGACTGAGGATGTTCTCCTTAGATTACATTTATTTTGAGATTAAAGTAGAAATCAGAGCAGAAACAAGTTTAAAGTCTTTAGAACATTTTTGCTGCTGAAACATTTTGAAAACATCAGAGAACGAAGCAGGTTGATCATCCTGATCAATCAGACCAACTGCAGTCTGAGCAGAACGGCTCACCTTTGACCCCTGGGAAAGAAACTTTTTAAAACCTTTAATTTACCAGAACCATTCACTGCAGCTATTTCACCACATGAATGATCATGACTCAGTAAGTTCAATGTCCACACAATCTTTTAGATTTTTTATGGTTGATTTTTATTAGTAAGAAATTATTCTATAAGAGTCGGTTACAGCTTAATGCAGCAGCAGAAATCAGGAGAAAATATTGAATCAAATGGTCAAAATAAATTCTATCTATCTAAATAAATTTTCCATAAGTCTGAAACTGATGGAGCAAAATCAGAGCTGCAGGACAAGAGGTGATGAAGAGTTGAGGTCCAGCAGGAAGTGTGTGTGATGAGCAGGAAGTGTGTGTGATGATCAGGAAGTGTGTGTGATGATCAGGGAGTGTGTGTGATGATCAGGAAGTGTGTGTGATGGAGCAGGGAGTGTGTGTCATGATCAGGAAGTGTGTGTGATGATCAGGAAGTGTGTGTGATGGTTCAGGCTGCCGTCCTCAGAGAGTTTCTCTGATTCCTCTGTTACCAACTGATGACTGTCGTCCTCTTCACACAGGAAGACTCCCCGTCTTCCTCTTTGTCTTGAATATTGGAGTCCAGTCCTCAGCCGACGTTAGAGGTCCGATCTAGAACTGCAGACTTTGGATCCTCTTGGTTTTGATTCAGGATGTTTTGGTTTGTGAGAGGCGGCTGCTGGAAGAAAAGCCTGTTGTTCCTCTGCTTTGTGGCAGATCTTTTGGGTTCTGCTGCTGCTGTAGTCGATCCAATAGCAGCACATGGAAGGAGAATGAGGTGGATTTTACCTTTAGCCAGCTGGAGTTAGCCATCAGGCCCTGATCTTGACCTGAGGCAGGTCAAAGGTCACCTTCCATCCTTTTCTCTCAGCAGTTTGAGCTCCTTTTTCTTATTTTATGCTTCCTGAAGGCCCAGTGATCAGCTCTGTTTCCTACTTAGTTTCTCTTTTGTCTCGGTTCACAGACACATCCTGTCCGTCCGTCAGTAAACTAACATCTCCTCTATTTCTAGCCCATCAACAACCTACATCACATGATTGCAGTTACTTATTTTCTGATTACAAACACTTAAAAAACATGATCATAACTTGATTACAGATAAAACTATCAGTACATAAAGCTGCTTCACAATCATTTTACTTTAAGCCAGTTGTTAAAACATTTCAGAGTTTTATTTAGCATTTAACTATTTCTGCAGTTCAGTTTTTAAGTGCGGTTTAAATCTGGACTTCCTGTGGGAAGGAGGCCAAACTGCACTTTACTTAACAAACTGAACTGAGACGAGAAACTCAAGCTGCTGCAAGCAGAGAAGAAAAGAGAAGAAATAAACTGGAGAAAACCTGAAAGCTGTCAGATCCGATTCAGTTCTGCAGTACGGAACCAGAGAGTGGACATTTTACACATAAACACTTTACCCATGGTTTTCTCAAGATAACGAGATGATTGGTGTTTGTGTGTTAAATGGCAAACTATGTTTTCTCAAGGTTTACTCCTGAGAAAACCATCGGAAAATTAATTTATCATGACAAAACCTTTGGGAAAAATAATATGTAGGAAACAGGAAATTAACTTATTTTGAAAAAAATCATTGGGAAATGAATCAGTTCTCCAGAGAAAACCGTCCAGAAAAAATAAATGCAGGAAAACGTCCTCTCTCTGTTTCTGTACCTCAGGTCTGAATTAGCCTTTAGGAAGACGGAGACTAATCACCAAATACAGCCGTGAACATGTTAAACACGATTTCGTCTATGTCAGTGATTGTTTCTACTGGAACTGTCATGGTGGTGTTGTCCACAGTGTAGGCGTACTGCTGGCTCAGATACTCCTCCGGCATTACAGCATCTTCAGGTGATTTTGTCAGGGAGGCAGCCAGGTGGACGGTGGCTTCATATCCATAGAGAGGGAGGACCAGATAAATGGCCTCCATGAAGGCATAGAAGGCAACTCTCCCGATCTCTGCGTCATTGAACGTGATGAGATACCGGTTGCCTGGTGGTCCTAGATTAGTGAAAGTTGCAAACTGTCTGTCTCCTCCTTCTACCACAGGACTAACCATGATGATGGGGACATATTGAAGTTCAGTATTTCTCATTGAGTTCCAGCTTTGAGGAAGGTTTAATTGCTCATCGATTTCTGGATGAAACACCCGGTGTTCAGGCTGGATGGTTCCCATAGCGATGCTGTAGCCCGCTAAAGCCTTTAGGGCGCAGTTCCAGGGAGAATACAGCAGGACGTCTGTGATGGATGGCGAAGGCAGCAGAGAACTGGTAGGAATCATTTTGTTCACAATTGATCCATGAGCCAAGAAGACCAGCTCAATCTTCTTCCACTTCCGATCGTGTTCTTTCTTATCTTCTTTTACCTCCTCTTTCTTAGGTTCCCTCTCAAGTTCCTCCCCCTCCTCCCCCTCCTCCTCCTCCTCCTCCTCCTCTTCCTCCTCCTCCTCATCTAGCTTTTGACGTATGAAGTTCACAAGATCGACTAGACGGGAGAAGACATTTACGTTTTCTTTCAACCACTGTTTAACCACTGGCTCAGGGGACTTTTCAATCGCGTACTCAATCAGCTCTCTCTTCTCATCTTGGTTCCTGTCTTTCTTCTCTATGATATATTTGATTCTGGAGATCTTTCTGAGAGATTCCCTGTGAGGAGAAAATAGGAGAGTAACATTTTAAGATTTATTTCTCAACAACATTCTGACTGCTTTTGAGGAAAACTTGAACCATTAAAGTTTGTTTGTTTTCACAGCCGACCAACATACTCAATAATGCTGAAGTGGACCATCAGTCTTGTGATGATCTCCAGGCTCTCCTTCGCGCTGCTCCGTAGAGATGGACTGGCATTTGTCACAGGACTGGAGTTCAGCTTCTCAATCATGGTCACTAATTTGTTGCTTGGGTTTAAAATATTTCCAGCCTCACTCAGTATTTTCATGGAATCAAACTCTTCAGTTTTACTGGTGCCAACAACGGCAGCAGCTTCGAGTCTTTCAGACTCCTGCATTCTTGCCACTTTCTTCAGCACATCTGCAAACTTCTCCCCCTCGCCGATCTGGGAGGAAACTTTCTTCTTCACAATCTGTCCAGGTGTAGCCATCACAAAAAGAGAGATATCGCAGGGATCTGGAAGATAAAATCATTCAGATATGTTATTTCCTGGATGAGGAAGAGGAATAACTTCAGAAAACATGAACCACAGGAAGTCTGGGTTAAATCAGACAAAAGTTTTGATTAATTTGATCGTTTCTCTGATTCACAAAGGTTCAAATTATTCAAACAGGCTCAGATATTTACATACAGTTTCTGGCTTTTTGAGGATAATAAAAGCACAAGCTGACAGCACAACACTCAAAAATGCAAAGTTTGAGTCAAAGCAGAGCAGAGGTCTCAAAGTCCTGAGAGCCTTTCAGATCCGTCTCTTGTCCTCCACACTGGAGTTAAATACCAGAGGAGTTGGGCTGCAACTAACAATCACTTCAGTTGTAAATTAAACTATCAGTCATTCAATTCATCAGAACAAAAATGGCACATTTAAAGAGTTTCATGTCAGCCTTTTTATTTAATATCACAAATACACTAAAGATGAAAATAAACAGCTTATTGCCTATAATGCAATATCATCATTGATTTAATGAACTCTTGATCATCTCCTAGAAAAATACTTCTAAAAATATGGAGCTCAGTCCTTTCTGCTCAGTTTATCTGTTGATTATTTGTTGGATTAACTGATTCATAATTGGATGCAAAAGCTGCTTAATTGGAGATTTATTTAGAGAATCTGAACAGAGTGAAACTAAATCAATGCCGCCTGAGGAGTTTTGGGTATATTTACATTACATATATTTTGTACAGTTTTGACTTAATTACTTCCCAGACTATGTGTTTTAATCACAGACAGAATGGCCAAGGAGAGTATCAATCAGGTAAGGACAGATATTAATGTTAGTTTATTTAAGCAAAAAAAAAAAAAAAGAAGCAGCAAAAGTTATGGGTAGAAGAAAGAAAATGACGGTGGTTTTAATAACTGGAGAAATGAGAAGAACAAAGAAACAGCAGAGAAGAGATAATTATTTAACAACTTAGAATCAGACTCACTGGATTGAATAGATCAATACTTTGATAGTGTTACGACCCGTTGAGGGGTGACCAGATCATAACATGATCATGATGCTTTTCATCTCTCTTACTTTTTTTTCCCCCTATAATTGATGTAGATTTACCACAAAGAATCTACGGGCTATAGATCTTCTGAAAAAAGAACAGAAATGTGGAGGAAGACGGCGGTAAATATGGATCTAAACTTGGACAAAACTCTAGAAATCTTAAGCAGCAGCTAAAGATTCACTGTGCAGATATTTTTTCAAAGGTATGTTATGTATAAAATGTTACCCAACAATTAGCTTGTGATAAATTTCATGTTTAGCTATGGCGCTAACGTCAAGTTAAAGTTTGCTTGGTTGCACTTTAAAGTTAGGTCAAGCTTATGTGCGTTATTGCTATGTGTAGAACAGGCAGCGATTTATAGCTTGACTATGAGTGACACCCGTCTTGCAAAAATGTGGAATTGTTTTTCATTTGGTAATTAAAAGTTGCTGAAACACGGGCAACATTTAGGCCAGCGTGGCGGGACTGCTAAAGATCTTTGTTCCCTAGAGACTGATATGGTGGAACATTTTGATCCAGTTTCCTGTTCTGGTTTTTGTAGAACAGGAAACTGTTGAATTTGAATGATCATTAATAAGCAGCATTAGTCAATTTTACTTTTTATAGGTTTTATAGGTTAACTGTTATATTTTTGATTTATGGTTAAAATAAAATATGAGAATGCAATTTGTTCAAGACAATTTAAATAATTTTAAGGTAGAACGGGCAACTTTATTAAAATATGTTGTTATTCAAAGCAAGGTCAGAAAAATAAAACTGTTTCAAAAAAGTTAAAACAGTAATTTTTTTGTATTTCCTAATCACACGAAAACGTTATGCAATAGCTGATTAAAAATCTAATTCATTTTCTGTTAATAATTCAAGTTAATTGAAAGTATTTACATTAAATTTTTTCAACTATATTTTATTATTAATCGACAGGAAGACTGAAACGATTCTGAAGAAATTCTGACTGAAACTAATTTGCCAAAGACAACACTGCTAACCTAGACCTCTGCTGATACGACATCGTTAACAGAGTATAATATAATATATAATATAATTTTAGATAATTCAGTTAGCCTAATGCAGCATGTCTGTGTTATATTTAAACTAAAAGACAAGGTTTCAAAAAGCTCACTGTGTCAGTCGACCGGCAGAGAGAGCAGAGCTGGGATTTGGTCCAGTGAGGTTTTCCAGAGGTGTTTTGGTCAGCAGCTCCTTTGAGTTGTGCAGCCTGAGGTTGAGCTTCAGCAGGAATCCACCAGGCATTTTATAGGAAGCTGGATCACCTGACTTCTCCCTCTGACTAATACTTTTCATCTATTTGACTATATATGACGTGATAAACACCAATATTTACCAAGCTGAGTAAAGGTTAAACTTGTTTAGAGAAAGTGGGTGGCTCATATGATTAAAGAAACCAGATTTAATTGAATGAAACTTTGAAAAGCTGAGAGGGGTTTTTGTTATTTCCTGAACCTTAATCTGAATTTTCTTCTGCTTTCATATCTATAAAGTTTCTATAAAGTTTCTTTTAGTTTTCACTTTTACTGTGTGTTGTATTTTGTTGGTTTTAAATTTGTCAGATTAACAGAATATTTTGATTTGATTGCATTAATTTTTGTGAGAGACAAAGTAATACAAGCCGTTTTCTACTTAGTTTTGCTACCTAGTGTTACTTTCTGACATGTAAATAATCATGTGACCTGGTTGATATATAAAATGCATAAAGTATCAGGAGGACAGTAATCTCCCCAATCCCTGGAGGTCAAACCCAGATTTTAGTCTGGGTTCCAGCTCGGGGCCCCGAAAGATGCTTTATATATTTGTGAATGAATAAGGTCAGAATGCAAAGTTAATACAAAGTTGACATTATTTAAAATGTCTTTGTTATGAAAACTTGACATTAACCAAGAAATCATGATCTGACATAAATTTGTTATAAAGTATTACTGATTAATCTTTAAAAATCATGTAGCTTTATATTATTAAAGCTAAAGTTTAAGTGTTCCCTATTTTTTATGTTTGGAACTTTTACAACTAAGTTGTAAAAGACATTTAGTAATTATTTTGTTCATATTTTTACAAGAATTAAAGCACTTTTTCTTTTTCAAAGAATCAAGTCAGAAGTAGGCTACGTGCAAAAATCAAACCTTTGTTGGAAATGTTTAGTTTGGGACCCAGAAGCCCGTGACAGTTATCTTCAACTATGTCTGTAGCTCAGGCTGCTGGAGGAAGAGGCGTCACCTCGTCTGAGAAGTGAATGAATGTCTCTCTGTGCAAAATAAAAAGAGATTTGGGAAACGCCAGTTCATGTTGGCTTTGCTGACCGCAAGGCTGAGTTTGCTGTTTACTTTGTCTTGCAGCTCATAAATATGTATAAACACACATAAAACCTCAAGTAACATATTTTATCTCAGTTTGGGGAGATACAGTAAAACTTCATAAAAATGAAATTATACATTAAGTCTAAAACATAGTTTTAGATTAATCTGATTTAGCTTTACCTTAAAAGTAAAGAAAATATATAAGAATAACAACTAAAACTTCACTGAAAATTACATGGAACAAGTTAATACAAGATAAAACATCTGAATCTCAAACTCTGTCTAGTTTTCACACTAGACTTCCTTCCTGATGAAGTTTATAGTTAGAGCAGCTTCAGTCCTGCCTGAAGAGATCTTAGGTAAAGTTTTAGATCTGATCAAATCTGCATGACTGATCTGCTCTCTCCTACTGGAGCTGAAACGAGACACAGAGGCCTTTTTGGTTCCCAAGAGACACAATGTGGAGGTTCTGGAAATACACAGACACCAATGAGAGAATATTTGAAAACCTTCCTGAAAGGTAAATGTACCTTCAAGAAATAACTTGTTTTTTGTTATGTTTGTAACATGTTTATAATATTAATATGTTTTCAAAAGGAACAAGCATTCAGAAACATTTCTTTCTTCCGCAGCCTCAACATCATCATTTGTCTTAAAATAACAGAGGACATTGATGATGAATGTGATTTATCTGATCAATCAAAATCAATCAAACTTTATTTGTAGAGCACATTTCAGCAGCAAGGCATTTCAAAGTGCTTTACATCAAATCAAACACAAAAACTCAATGCAAAATAGAATCAACAATCAAAACACAACTTTAAATCAGGCTCCATCAATAAAATTGTAATTGATTACGTTTCAAATAAAACTCTAAACAAGTGGTTTTTAGTTGAGATTTAAAGGAAGTCAGTGTTTCAGCTGTTTTACAGTTTTCTGGAAGTTTGTTCCAGATTTATGGTGCATAGATGCTAAATGCTGCTTCTCCTCGTTTGGTTCTGGTTCTGGGGATGCAGAGCAGAACCAGAACCAGAACCTGAGAGGTTCTGGAAGGTTGATACAACAGCAGCAAATCTTTAATGTATTATGGTGCTAAACCATTCAGTGATTTATAAACTAACAACAGTATTTTAAAGTCTATTCTTTGAGCTACAGGGAGCCAGTGGAGAGACTTTAAAACTGGTGTTATGTGCTCTATCTTCCTGGTTTTAGTCAGAACGCCAGCAGCAGCATTCTGGATCAGCTGCAGCTGTTTGATTGATTTGTTGGACAGACCTGTGAAGACGCCGTTACAATAATCAATACGACTGAAGATAAACGTATGGATGAGTTTCTCTAGATCTGGCTGAGACATTAGTCCTTTAATCCTGAAAATGTTCTTCAGGTGATAGAAGGCCGTCTTTGTGACTGTCTTTATGTGGCTCTGAAGGTTCAGGTCAGAGTCCATCACTACTCCCAGATTTCGGGCTGATCGCTGATTTTTAGTTGTAATAACTGAAGCTGTGCACTGACTCTAGATCTATAACTCTAGATCTATAACTCTAGATCTGTAAGTCTAGATCTGTAACTCTAGATCGTTCCTCTTTAGGACCAAAAATAATAACTTCAGTTTTGTTTTTGTTCAGCTGGAGGAAGTTTTGGCACATCCACACATTTATCTGTTCTAAGCATCTGTTCAGTGATTGGATGGGGTCAAAGGTCACCTGGTGACATTGTAATGTAGAGCTGTGTGTCATCTGCATAGTTATGGTAGCTGATATTATTTCCTGTTATAACCTGAGCCAGTGGGAGCATATAGATATTGAATAAGAGGGGTCCTAGGATTGAACCTTGGGGTACCCCACATGTGACCTTTGACCTCTTTGATGAGAAGTTTCCAATTGAAACAAAAAAATCCCTGTTCTTTATGTAAGATTCAAACCAGTTAAGCACTGGACTGGAGAGTCCGACCCAACTCTCCAGTCGATTCAGTAATATTTCATGGTCAACACTGAGGTCCAACAGAACCAGCACTGTGGTTCTCCCACAGTCCGTATTTATATGGATGTCATTGAACACTTTGACAAAGCCAGTTTCTGTGCTGTGGTTACCATGGAAACCAGACTGGAAGGAGTCAAAGCGGTTGGTTATCGTTAGGAAGCTATTTAACTGTTTACACACAACTTTTTCAATAACTTTGCTGATGAATGGGAGGTCAGAGGTCAGAGGTCAGCCTGTAATTCTGCAGTAGTGATTTGTCTAGATTGTTCTTTTTTATCAGTGGTTTGATTACTGCCGTTTTCAAAGCCTGGGGGAAAACGTCTGATGAGAGCGATGAGTTTACTATTTGGATCAGATCAGTAGCAACAACAGGCAGAACTTTCTTAAAGAAATGTGTGGGTAGAACATCCAGACAGCAGGAACTGGAGCTGAGTTGACTTATAATTTCCTCTAGGGTTTTATAATTAAGTAGTTGAAATTGGGTCATTTTTCCTGTATTTGTTTTGTTTGGGTTCAGCGTTGGTACTGAATTTATAGTGGATGTGCAGATTAATCCTCTGATTTTTTGAATTTTCTCTGAAAAGAAAAGAAACTGGAAAACTGGTTGCAGGCAACAATAGACTGAAATTCAGGTGGTAACGTGATAGGAGGGTTTGTGAGCCTGTCAACTGTTGCAAATAAAGCTGGAGCATTGTTAATGTTTTTGTTTATGACATCTGCAAAGAAGGCCTGTCTTGCATGTTTGAGTGTTAAATGATAGTAACGTAGTTTTTCTTTATAGATGTCATAATGAATGTGAAGTTGAGTTTTATGCCATTTTCGTTCTGCCCTGCGGCAGAGTTGTCTTGCAGATCGAACTGTTTGTGCATTTCTCCATGGAGATTTCTTCTTACCAGACACAACCTTCATTTTAATTGGGGCAATGGAATCAATTATATCTGAAACTTTAGACTGAAAATCATTTACCAACTGATGATGACTGATCAGGTCAAACAACTTGATAAAATCAGGTAAGTATCCTCAGTAATAACAGTATTATTACTTATTTGAACATTAACTAATGTTTACAAGTGAAACCAATAAGGAAACTTTCTATCCCAGGATGGACGACGACTTTCGGATGATGTTCCTGTTCCAGAGGATCAGCTACTCAGAATTTATTAATAAGTACAATGATGAGCTTCCTGAGATGCTGCAGATTCTTGATGAGATTGAGCAATGTGCTGTTCAGTTAGACAAAATGAATAAGGGAGCAAAGATCAACCCCCCACTCTGCACCTGCCTGCTGTTTTATTCTGGCCTGTCTGGTCTGAAGGTCGTTCTACTTGGATACTTCGCCTCTTTTATTACCCATCATTGTAATTTTGCTTCACGTCTTCAATTGTGTAAAGCATGTATGAATTTAATGACTGTTAATTTTTCTCTTTTTAATTCTTATATTCTCCTTTTGTGAGTTAATCGTTAAAACCTGTCGTTGTAATTTTTAATTTTCAATTAATTCTGAGCTGAGTCGTTGTTCTGTGATCTGTTTTTATAGAAACTCTTCAGGAGATCCAGATTGAGAGTGAAGGAGAGATTCTGATCTAAACTTAAAGTTTGAGCGTTATGGCTTATCATGATCACACAGCTTTGCATAATTTTACTTCAATATAGTTTTTATTTTCAGTGAGTGACGTATGAAATGTACTCAACATTAAATCAGTAGAGGCAACAATGTAAAGGATCATATTTCTAACAAAATCCTTTGTTCATAATCTCAATAGAAAATTGAGTTAGAGCATCAAACGGAAAGGAAAATGGACTTTCTAAAGTACACAGAGCTTTTCCTGTTGTACTAATACTCTTTATAATGAAGCAGAGCAAACATATAAACTGAAGTAATGGATCAGTTTGTACAAACTGTCTGAACTGAACCAGCCATTAAAAGAATGGAGACTCGTCACCAAAAACAGCCTTGAACATATTAAAAACTGGACCGTATCTATTTTGGATCGTTTCTCTTGGAACGGTCATGCCGGTGTTGTCCACAGTGTAGGAATACTGCCAGCTCAGACGCTCCTCCTGCATTACGGCATTTCTGGGTGATTTTCCCAGGCAGGCGGCCAGGTGGACGGTGGCTTCATGATTTGTAAGTAAGAGCACCAGAGAAATGGCCAACGTGACGATGAAGAAGGGCACTCTGCCGATCTCGGGGGCGAGGTACGGGACGAGATACCGGTTGGCTGTTGGAGTACCATAACATTCTCGTAGTGCAATGAAATCTGCGAACGCAGGGTCTCCTTCTTTTGCTACCGGACTAACCATGATGTTAGGGATTTCTTGACATCCAGCGTCCCTCATAGAGTTCCATCTAGAGGGCAGATGTAAAGGTACATGGACATCACGAGAAGTCTCAGGAGAACAATAGCATAGGCCTGGATTGGCACATCCAAACAGCCGGTGGTCAGGCTGGATGCTTCCTGTAGCGATGCTGTAGGCCGCTTCAGGATACAGGAGGCAGTTCCAGGGAGAATACAGCAGGACGTCTGTGATGGACGGCAGAGGCATCAGACATCTGGCAGGAATCATTCGGTTCTCAATCGATCCATGAGCCAAGAAAACCAGTTCGATCTTCCTCCACTTCCAATCCTCCTCTGTCTTCTGCTCCGCCTCCTCATACAGCTTCTGCTTTATGAAGTTTCCCAGATTTACCAGATGGCAGAAGACATCAGACCCTGCGTTGTCAATCA
The DNA here is from genome assembly GCF_019740435.1 of Gambusia affinis. Classification (NCBI taxonomy): domain Eukaryota; kingdom Metazoa; phylum Chordata; class Actinopteri; order Cyprinodontiformes; family Poeciliidae; genus Gambusia; species Gambusia affinis. Next base: position 21,868,509 of record NC_057886.1, read on the forward strand.
ACCACTGTTTAACCTCTGGGTAAGGAGAGTTTTTAATTGCATAATCTATCAGCTCTCTCTTCTCATCTTGGTTCCTGTTTTTCTTCTCTATGATGAATTTGATTCTGGAGAGCTTTCTGAGAGATTCCCTGTGGGGAAAAAAATAGGAGAGTAACATTTTAAGATTTATTTCTCAACAACATTCTGACTGCTTTTGAGGAAGCAGCTGACCAACATACTCAATAGTGTTGAACTGCTCCCTCAGCTCCCTGGTGACCTTCAGGATCTCCTCAGCTCTGCTCCTCAGAGATCGACTGGCTTCTGTCACATAGTTCTTCTTGATCAGATCATTCCAGCTGTCAACTGCTTCTGGAAGGAAGTATGCCATCGCCCCTGCCCCTGCAAGCTGAGGATCAGCATATCAGTACAGCACTGGGCAGATACCATTAGGTCTAGTCAAAGTAAGGCGATTAAGCTTTCACTCAGAAACGGAAGCAACCACACTGTTATTAAGTATGAAACAGAGACAAAGCCAAACAGCAAACTGTGTGATAATCTGAGTCCAGGGATCCAACACGTGTTCATCCAGGAGGACTGAATGACTTGATGCCACCTGCTGGGTCTCTTTAACTAGAAAACTTTTTAAACTGATTTAAATAACTAAAATTAATTGGAATTGATGGATGATTAAATTGAAATAACCTTTTCTGTAAAGTCCATTGAGATAATGTGTCGTGAATTGATGCTACATCTATAAACTCATTTTAATAAGTAGATGAATCATATATTTGATGTGATGTAACTGCAGTAAAAGTCTTACTATGATGCCTCCAGAAAGAGCACCAGGTCCAAATGTGGCCATGAAGCCCAGGCTCTTTGATCCAACTTTCAGGTTGAACATCAACAGAACAGCACAAACAGACACCAGGATGGGTGAAAAACCCAGCTGTGGTCCACACATGTTTACTCCATTAGCAAAACTGAACTCTATCTGGTTTGTAAGCAGATGGTTCATGTTGGACATGTCCAGTTCTCTGTGTCTCCCCACAGCCATCAGAACATCAGCCAAGACATGATTATCCAGCTCTTTAGGATCCAACATGGAGTTCTGCCTCTTCTTCTCCTTCTTCAGTTTCTCAAACAACTCCTGAATCATGGTCACTTTCTCGTTGCTTCTGTTTAAAATATCTCGAGCCTCACTCAGTATTTTCTTAGAATATTTCTCTTCAGTTTCACTGGAGCAAGCACAAGCAACAGCACCGCCACCAGTATACGCAGCGCCCAGTGCTAAGAGAGGAGTAGCTAATCCACCGGTGAGCACGGAGGCAGCTCCAACTCCAACCAGGAGGGCTGATCCCATCACTCCAGCTGAGGCACCAAGAAATTTAATAGCATTGGCTTGTTCCCTTTCGGACTCCAGCCTCCCTGCTAGTTTCTTCAGCTTGTCTGCATAATTCTCCCCCTGCGTGATCCAGGAGAAAATCTCCTTCACCAACTGGTCAGCTGTAGCCATCACAAAGAGAGAGATGTCACAGGAATCTGGGAGAAAAAAAAACATTCAGATATGTCATTTCCTGGGTGAGGAAGACGGGAAAAACTTCAGAAAACATGAACCAAAGGACGTTTGGGTCAAATCAGAGAGTCAAGATTGTTGTTCCATTATTTCAACACGGTTAAATAACACCAACACTTAACCTCTCTGATTCACACTGGATCAAATTATCAAAACAGAATTAGACAACATCATATGTTGCAGGATAATTCTTAAACAGTGAAAGCTGTAAAATTGGAGTCAGTCCAGAACCTTTATGTGGTAACAGTACCTCTGTTGGACCGCTAGAGGGAGCTCACACGCCACCAACGGACTGTGCTGCACAATGACAGAACAATCTCATTCAAACGTCTCAGTGAGTTGTTTTAACGTCTCAGCGGTTTGGTTGTCTCATGATTCCTGTGATGAACCCTGAAGAGTTGCTGCGCCGATTTCTCCCCCTGCTGGTCAGAGCAGGACTCTGCAGCTTTCACAAATAATCAGAGAAAACTGAAAGGATTCAAGTTTCTCTGTTTCCACAGCGGCTCAGATTCTTAATGATCTGCTCAGAAAACCTATTTTCAGCCTCTGTAATGTGAATATTATGAAACAATTAATCTGATTAGAATCAATTATTGAAATAACTGTTAACTAATTGAACAGTCGATTAGTATTAGCTTAACTCCAAAAAGGGTCAATTCCTGAAAAAACAGAGCAGTAATTAAGCCAAAATATAAACATTTTCCTTTTAAGATAAAACAAACTTGTCTATAATTATGTTCTACCAAAACATAATTTTAGCTTCACTTGGTTCAAATTTTGTAAATCTCTCATTAATCACCTTTTGATATAAAATTGTTACTCAGTTAATCACAAAAAACCATCAACAGTTCAAACAGGACTGATCTTTTGATATGTTGATGTGAGACTTTGTTATTTATCTGCAGATGCATCCTTTGCTACTAATGATTAAGCATAAACAAAAAAAATTGTTACCGCTTTGCAAGCAATAAAATGTTTATTTTTTAATGTATCTCAAACATTGTATAAAATAAACAAAAACATCTGTAGAACGTGCCAATTATCAAATTAAAAGATTAACTGATAAGTAAAATAATTGTTAACGGTAGAAATTTGTAGAAAAGTGATCCGTAAACTGTTGTAGATCCAAACATAATTAGTGTTTTTCACATTTAAAGTCAGATTTTGAAGTTTGATTGTTTTAATTTCCATCCATCCTCCATTTTCTTACACCCTTCTTCCCTAATGGGGTCGGGAGGGTTGCTGGTGCCTATCTCCAGCTGCGTTCCGGGCGAGAGGCGGGGTCACCCTGGACAGGTCGCCAGTCTGTCACAGGGCAACACAAAGACATACAAGACAAACAACCATGCGCACACACACTCACACCTAGGGAGAATTTAGAGAGCCCAATTAACCTGACAGTCATGTTTTTGGACTGTGGGAGGAAGCCGGAGAACCCGGAGAGAACCCACCATGCACAGGGAGAACATGCAAACTCCATGCAGAAAGACCCCGGGCCGGGAATCGAACCCAGGACCTTCTTGCTGCAAGGCAACAGCTCTACCAACTGCACCACTGTGCAGCCCCTTGTTTTAATTTCTGTGGTAAAATATTAGTTTTTAGTTTTAGCTCAGTATCAGGAATGGGATGCAGGTTTCTCTCCAGAAGCTTCCTGGATGAACCACAGCTGGGTCTTATGAAGGCACCAAAGTCTCTTTTCAATGAAAGTTACCAAATGTTATTTACTTCAAATTAATATAAACCCGTTCAGTAAATTATAATTTTTTTGTTAAAGGTATTAAGAATAGTTTTGTCTGAAAATGTTGCCCTAAAATATGAAAAACTGTTCACCTGTTCAGTTCTCAATCATTCAGAGGGCCTCAAATGGCCCCAGCGCCACACTTTGAACACCCTGACTTACAGTTATAGACGGAGTAACTGAACTGCTGCTGTAACTGTGAAAACATTCAACCATGAACACAGATATGAAAACCCTGAGTAATAAAAGAAACAGAATAAATCAGACATTAATGCTGAATAAGTTCAGATTGGGTTTTACTCACAGTGCAGCGTCTCTGTTGGTCGACTGAGAGCCAAAATAATCTGACAGAAACTCTTTGTTCTTATAGGAAGAGGAAGAGGAAGAGGAGGAGTTCTGTGATTCTGCTGGTTTACAGGAAAGTGAAACTGAAAGTAAAAATCCAACCCAGTTCTTATAATCAGTGAAGCTGATCCATCGTCTCCAAGGAGTCCAGGAAAGTAAAATTCATTCTTTGAACAGTTCATATCAGGTCAACAAGCTGCTTCATGTTTCATCAGAAAATGTGTTTCAGTTTGAATGTTTTTAATTTGAAGAGCTGAAGATGGTGAACAGAGACGAACATCAGAGTCTGAGAATCTGAATCAAGTTTCACTGAAAGATTTTAGACTCGACCTGGACGTGTGTCCTAAAGACTTTAAATAATTATAAATATCATATTAAATGTATTTTGCTATAAATTGGTTAATCCATAATAATAAACAGATCAGTCTTGGGCTGCATTAAGTCAGTTTGAAAAGGTTGATCTTTTCACAGGTTTTTTAGCTGCAGATGCTTCATTTGCTTCACATGATCAAATGTTCACTAGAGGAATATTGTTACTGCATTTTGAGCAATAAAATTTTCTTTTTTCCTGTTTTTAAAAATGATTTTATTAGCATTTTTTGTTTCTACAATATTGCATTAAAAAGCTTGAGTGGTTAAATAAAAAATCTGCAGAATGTATCAATTTTTATCTGATTGTCAGAGTAAAAGACAGAACAATTGATTATTAAAACAATCATTAGTTTCAGCTAAACTTCATGACTCAGTAAGTTCAATGTCAACACAATCTTTTAGATTTTTCATGGTTGATTTTTATTAGTAAGAAATTATTCTGCAAGAGTCGGTTACAGCTTGATGCAGCAGCAGAAATCAGGAAAAAATATTGAATCAAATGGTCAAAATACAAAATAAATTCTATCTAAATAAATTTCCATAAGTCTGAAACTGATGGAGCAAAATCAGAGCTGCAGGACAAGAAGTGATGAAGAGTTGAGGTCCAACAGGGAGTGTGTGTGATGGAGCAGGAAGTGTGTGTGATGGTTCAGGCTGCCATCCTCTGAGGGTTTCTCTGATTCCTCTGTTACCAACTGATGACTGTCGTCCTCTTCACACAGGAAGACTCCCCGTCTTCCTCTTTGTCTTGAATATTGGAGCTCAGTCCTCAGCCGACGTTAGAGGTCCGATTTAGAACTGCAGACTTTGGATCCTCTTGGTTTTGATTCAGGATGTTTTGGTTTGTGAGAGGCAGCTGGTGTTTGTGTGTTAAATGGCAAACTATGTTTTCTCAAGGTTTACTCTGAGAAAACCATCGGAAAATTAATTTATCATGACAAAACCATTGGTAAAAATAATATATAGGAAACAGGAAATTAACTTATTTTGAAAAAAAATCATTGGGAAATGAACCAGTTCTCCAGAGAAAACCGTCCAGAAAAATAAATACAGGAAAATGTCCTCTCTCTGTTTCCGTACCTCAGGTCTGGATTAGCCTTTAGGAAGACGAAGACTAATCACCAAATACCAAATTAAACATGTTACACACGATTTCGTCTCGTCAGGGATTGTTTCTACTGGAACTGTCATGGCGGTGTTGTCCTCAGTGTAGGCGTACTGCTGGCTCAGATTCTCCTCCTGCATTTTTTCCTTTTTGGGTGATTTTCCAAGACAGGCGTCCAGGTGGACGATGGCTTAATATTTAGAGAAAGAGCACCAGAGAAATGGCCAACCTGATGACAAAGAAGGGAACTGTGAATTGGTCAAACACTTTATCTCCTTTTGCTACAGGACCAACCATGATCTTAGGGATAAATACAAATGCAGTGTTCCTCACAGAGGTCCATCCAGAGGGCAGATGTAACGGTCTATGGGCATTTCGAGGTCTCACAAGAAGAATCACATGGGTGAGCCAGGATATGAAGTCAAGAGGCTGGGATCCGTGGACGGCAGTGTTTACATAGTTCTGTAGTTCCACCAGTTCCTGCTTCATCAGGATGAGCTGCAGACAGCTCCCTGAGAGGCTGTCAGGAGGTCCAGCACAATGCGGTTTTGCAGAATCATGACTCTCATATACACATATAAGTTGAAGGAGTGGATCAATTTGTACAAGCTGTCTGAAGTGATTCAGACCAGCAAGTTCTCCAAGTCTTGATCAATCATTAAAAGAATGGAGACTCGTCACCAAAAACAGCCCTGAACATAGTAAACACTGGACGATATATACAGCTAATCGTTTCTCTTGGAACGGTCATGCCGGTGTTGTCCACAGTGTAGGCGTACTGCCCCCTCAGATACTCCTCCTGCATTACAGCATTTCTGGATGATTTTCCCAGGCAGGCAGCCAGGTGGACGGTGGCTTCATATCCTGCGAAACAGAGCACCAGAGACATGGCCAACGTGACGATGAAGAAGGGCACTTCGTCGATAAAGGGAACGAGGAACGGAATGAGATACCGGTTGGCTGCTGGTTCACCAAAATGTGCTGCTAGAGCAGTGAAAGCTGCAAACGCAGCGTCTCCTAGTTTTGCTACAGGACTAACCATGATGACGGGGACAGATTGAAATCCAGTGTTTCTCATTGAGTTCCAGCTATGAGGAAGGTTAAATGCTGCATGGGCTGCTGGAGGAAAAGGACATAGGTCTGAATTGGTGCATCCAAACAGCCGGTCGCCAGGCTGGATGCTTCCTGTAGCGATGCTGTAGGCCGCTTCAGGATACAGGAGGCAGTTCCAGGGAGAATACAGCAGGACGTCTGTGATGGACGGCAGAGGCATCAGACATATTGCAGGAAGACTCCAGTCCACAATCGATCCATGAGCCAAGAAGACCAGCTCAATCTTCTTCCTCTCCCAATCCTTCTTCTTCTTCGCTGCTTCCTCATTCAGCTTTTGTGCTATGAATTTGGTGAGATTTACCAGATGGCAGAAGACATCAGACTCTGCGTTTTCTCTCAACCACTGTTTAACCTCCGGGTAAGGAGTGTTATTAATTGCGTGGTCGATCAGCTCTCTCTTCTCATCTCTGGTCCTGTTTTCCTTCTCTATGATGAATTTGATTCTCACCAACTTCTTAAGAGCTTCTCTGCAAAAAGATTTAAAGAAATCTGTTATCTTTGCATAAATGTTTCTATTTAAATTCATTTTTATACTCTTGTATTTTCTTGCACCCACACAACTTTGTGGTGAAACATTTTCAAACAAAGAAGTTTCTCTTTTCCAAATCATACATCAATATTTTTGGCTATTTGTGACGGAAAATTTAAATTTCACAAAGCTGCCAAACATTCAACAATCATTTGTTAAATCCAAATTTTAACAGTTAAATGATTTTATAATCATTATGAAATTATGGCATAAAACAAGAGGTGGATTAAAATCCCCAATGTGATTCCATGTTTTGTGCAACTTTTAAGAGATGAAAAAGTAAAGTAAAATGGAACAATGATTTAATGGCATTTTATTTTGTTCTGTACAAAATGTTTAAAGTGACATAAATCTGAGGAGTTGACAGTTCAAACAGGAGATTAAAATATTTTTTAATCTCAGATTAAAATATATTGTTTTGTCATTTTCATACCTTATTTTCTGCAGTTCTTTCTCCGTCTCCTTTGCGCTGGTCAGAACAGTCTCTGCATTTTTCTTCAGAGTCTGACTGGCTTCTGTCTCGTTGTTGTCGAGGTTTTGGCAATCATTAACCAGCTCAGGAACAGAAAACAAAAGCCCGACTGCTCCTCCTGCAATCTGAACACAACACATCTGATTAGACAGAGTTAATCCGTTGTTACCACTCAGACAGTGGAGCCCAAATTGGGTCCTGGAGGTCCGACATCCTGCATGTTTCAGTTCTCCCCCTGGTTTAACACACCTGCATCAAATGGTGGCTCATTAGAAACCTAAGAAGAACATCGACCTGCTGAGGAGGTTTTCCTACCACCAGAGAACTAAAACATGCAGGATGCCACTGCACTAACAGTTGTTCCACTGATGCCTAAAAACCCCAAAAACAACTGAAACCATAAAATCAGACTCTGTCTGCTGCACTGCAAAAACACAGAAACTTACCAAGTATTTTTCTTATAGTTGCTAAATTAAATCATCTCAGTTTAAGTTGCTTTTATTAAGTGTTTTGAACTAAATTAAATTTAAATTGAATTAAATTTGATACAATTAAACTGAGTCCAAGCTACAAGGAAACTAGACTGAATCAAACAGAGTCAGGATGTTTTTTGTTTTTACAATGTAGAGAGCATCATACATTCCTTCATGTTGATAAGATGCACAGAGGAAATTGTTGTTTAGCAATCTGAAGTTAAATCTTTCTCAGTGTGGCTCCAGTCTTCCTCCAGGATGCATTTAGTTTAGTCTGGTGTGGACAGACTCACACATGTTGCCTAAACGGCTTCATCTCATCTCTGTTCACTTCTTAGAAACTTTTCTTATATTTAAAAATCTTTTCTTTTTTTTCTTTTTTTTTTAAATCATAAGTATTATTTTTTCTGTGGCTTAAAAATAACAGACTGCCTGAACTAATAGGATGTTTTGTTAACTTGGAGAGGCGGATTCATAGCAGTTTAACAGGGAGCTCAAAAAAACAACCAATAAACAATAAGGATGTAAACAGTGGCATGTATAAAATGTTGAGTAATTATGCTCAAACATTAGCTTATTATGTTGCAGAATCTAATATTTCCAATTTCTTTAAATGCAAAATCAGTTTACTCAAGTAGGAGTAGAAATAATAATAATAATAATACTGAAGTAAAAGAAATGTACAGTGCAGTAAAACTACTCTTATTAGTACCATTACTCCAAAGTTTATTCATATCAGCTAATATTTCCTGAATCCAACAGAATTATTCAACTCAGTTAGTTTTTGGGGGAAAATTGCAAAAGTTTTGGCCTTTTGCTGGTTTGCTGCCGTGATTTTAACACAGAGTTTTGCAGCAACAGCAGCATGTTTCTGTTGCAGGTGTAAAACCAGCGCCAGTATCTTCATGTTCATGCTGCGTTTAAAGACAGCTCGGAAAAACACCTTAGGAGTAACAATGGATTAAACAGTTGTGAAAAAAGTGTGGGGGACAGAGGGAACAGATACGGGAACTTCGGGAGCCCCTACTGCATCATGTCAGGATAGGAATAATAGAAAGTTGGCCACTCTGAGGTAAAAATAATAAAAAACAGCTTCCAGTCCTGGGGGGCCCGGCTGACTGTGGGGAAGCGATGCCCCCCAACGCCACCAGGTCTGTTCCTACTACTGTTAGATTATTACTTACACTTCCAGCTGCTGCTGAAGCTGCTTTTTTCCCCAGAGAAGAAGCCACTTTCTTCCCTCCTTGTTTGGCTGCTGCAAACAGAACTCTTCTAAGGATCATAAGACACCCTGCAAGCACAACGTCACTGGCTTTCATCCTCCTGAACATGTCGATACGCGGTAACCCAAAAACCGCTCTGATCATGATGCTGCTGGGGAGATCCAGCCCTTCCTGTCTGGCCATTGATCTCATGAAAAACTCCATAACGTTGCCATCATCATCATCATCATCTCCACCACCAGCAGCACCACCAGGGTGATAGAAGCCGGAGGCTTGTCGTTTCAGCGACTTCATGAGGTTTTTCATTTCCTGTTGTAGACTCTGTAGCTCTTCCAGAACCTTTTGGGCTTCCTCCATGATGTCTTTGGACTTGCTGGCGCTGTAAGCATCAGAACCAACACTGGTTAGCGCACTGGTCCCAGAAGCCACAGCTCCCGCAGCTCCCACTACAGCCAGTACAGGCAGTGCTGCTCCGCCGGTCAAAAGCGTTAACACGCCCGCCGCCGTCATGGCAGCTGCTCCCCCCACCGACACCGAGCTGCTGACGACTTTGGTCACGTTGGCAGCTTTCACCGCTTCCTCCAGCTCATCCGCCAGGCTGGTCAACTTCCTGGAACATTTCTTCTGAAGATCCACCCATTCATTGACTTTACATACAAGAGCATCAGCAGCATCCATGGTGAGACTGTAGAGAGGATGGAGATCTGCAGCAAGAGCAGGAAAATATTACAGCAATTAATCATGATTATTGTCAACTCATTTAGTAATCAATTAATCAATAACTAGAGAAAATGTTTAAAAAGGGATTTGCTGAAAGTAGAAAGTAAACAGTCGTATTTAAGGCAAAACTGTGCAACATAAATTTGGTGACCATTATTTGATAATTTGAATAATTATTGGAATAATTGTCAACTTTTTTAGTAATTAATTGGAGAAAAACTAAAAGAAAAAAGGCATTCACTGAAAGACAGGAGTCAGAGTAATAATTAAGGCAAAACTGTTCAAAATATAAATAAGTTATAATATATCCAAGTTCAGTAATGTAAGAAAACCACAATGTCATGACTTTTCAGTCAGTATTTAATACATCTGACGGGATTTACGCCTGTGATTGGAACAAGTCGAACTAAAACAGACTTTACTCACTGTTTGTTGCTGTTCTGCTTCTGTTGGATCACTCTGCACAGAGTTACTGGCCTCCACGTTCCGAAAAGTCCAGTTGATTGTCCCGTCAGAAGCACAGCTGTTTATAACGGGGATCTGCAGCCAGGAGGTGGGAGGAGCAAAGGGGGGTCTCTCTCTCTCTCTCTCTCTCTCTCTCTCTCTCTCTCTCTCTCTCCAAGAATTTCAGATTTAAATTCTTGGATAGCTATTTAAATCTGAAAGCTGTCGCTGCAGATTCGGAACAAACAACTTTTACAGGTACAAACGTGTGTCGCTGTCAAACTCAAGACGTGTTTTTGTTGAATTACCTAAAGGAACATCTCAGTTCCAGCTTTAAATTCAGTTTACCTCTTTGCCATGATTCATTTTTGTAAGATCTTTCGGAATAGAACCAGCAGCTTTGGCCCATTTACTTCAGTAATGTGGAAATTATTTGAAATGTGGGTTTGTTTCAAATAATAACGTCTGCGTCTTTAAAATGATGTTCAAAATAGCAGGCATACAAAATAAAATTCACATAAAAAAAAATACAAAAATAATTTATGCATTTAAAAGAAATTATGTGAAATAATAATAATTAAAAAAAAACATTATAAACATATTTTGCAATTTACAGTTGGTGCAGATTCTGTACACTCCAGTTAACGATTAACCAAATATTAAATTAATTGGCGATTATTTTAATAATCGATTAACCATTATTAATTGTTTCAGCACTAATTAGAATAAATTTATTTTAGAGGAAAGTCCTAATTCTGTGGTCTGGAGAAAAATGAACCCAGTTCAGCTTTAACTGGTTGTTTCCTGGCAGAACCAGTAAACATGATGGTGAATTGAGGCTGTGCATTTCCCAGGATCAGACTATTTCCCGGAAAACAAAAGTAAGTGAAAGTCCCAGAACCACACAGAGGTCATCTTTCTTTAACTCTGGTTCTCTCTCTGGATCCTTTTTTAGTTCATTTGTAGCCTTAAAAATGTTAAACAAATATTTGAATTTTACCTTGGGGGAAATTGAAACATATTTACTGCAAGCATACTGCTGCTGTCAGGTTCCATGTTTTTCTGTGTATTTATTTCAGTTTCCTGTGTGTCTGAGTCTCTGTGTTGTCCCGTCTCCCCTTGATTAGTTCCCAGGTGTGTCTTGTTCCCTGATTGCCCTCTGTGTATTTAGTGTCACCTGTGTCTCTGTGTCCTTGTCGGGTCCTACGTCTTCATACGTCTGGTTTCGTCTTCCTACGTTTGTTGTCCTTGTGCTACCCAGTTGCTACCGGTTTTGAGCCCTGGTTTTTGCTCTGCCGTGCTGCCTGGTTTTTTGTGGACATTTTCATCATTAAACATCATTTTTCACTACGCCCTGGGTTTCCGTTTGCTGCCTCGCCACCTCTCCACCACGCTTTATGACAGCTGCATGTGCTGCCATAATTAAATTACAACTTTGAACGACGCTGAGTTTTTATTGGATTAAAATGAGCAGAAAAAGAAAGATGGCACAGATGAGGAGCTGAAGAGCTGCTGTAGAAAAACTGTTTTCTCAAAGAGGTGAAAGTTCGTGCATAAGAAAAACAAGCAGAGAATATCCCTGGTCTGCTCCGGCCTCATGTCTTTATTTATATCTCAGGTGTCGGGTGGGTGCAGGGTCAACCAAAGTTCACAAGTTTCAGCAAGAGGAAGCGACGCAGAGACAGGAAGCAGAGCTCAGAGGATCTCAAAGTGAACAGCAACCTGCGGCTTTGAAACGTTTTTATTGTTCTGGGTGGCAACAGAAATCTGCCTAAATTAGCAGCAACTTGTCTGACCAATCAGAGAGCTGCTCTCAAGTGGCTAAAAGGAAATGAAGAAGAAATAACTGTTGTGATTGGTTAGATTGATCTAAACTATGAATTTCTTTTCTTCTGAGTTTATTCAGCTGTATTTGTTTGGGTTTAGCGAAACAATCTGTCTGTTGGATTACTGCATCGTTTTTGCTCTGCTACATTTCCATTGACCATAAAATTGAGCAAATTGGAATTGTGAAAATAAATGTGCTTCATTGAAACTTGGCAATTTTACAAAAACCCACAGTTTTGCAAAATTATTGGATTTTGCAAAACTGCAATGAAAACAGTATTTTTATATAACTGGATGTTACTACAGCTGGAAACAACAAAGAAGAAGACAGGAAGTGGTATAAGGATGTTATTTTTTAATAATTATTGAATAAACAAACTTATTGACATGCGATTGTAATTGTGGTTTTTATTTAATGGAAACACCACAATTAAGAAATATCATTTTATGAACATTAGTGGAATATTGACAACGTTTTGCTCACATTGGTAATGGAAATGTAGCCAATAATATGAAGACAATGAAGAGTTAAAGTACTAGTTGGATGTACAAATAAAGAAATATTCTAAACATTTAGTTGTTTAAAACAACGTAATACAAAAAAATTGAAAATATTTAACTTAAGGTCAAATTAGATTTTTTTAATTTAAATGTTTTTCCAACTAAGTTTATAGTTTTTAGTTTATATTTTCTATTTGAATAGACTAAATTAATAAATAAGGTCTAAATGAATAAATCTGAATTCAAATCCAAACATAGTAAAATCTAATTATTAATACAGTTTTTAATGTGTTATTAGACCCATTGCATTTACAAATCTGCAGTTATTTGCACTTTTTTGCACAGTTTGTGTAACTTGGGTTAAATCTTATAGATCCACTAGATTATTAGGCAACAGAATCACTCAGAGGTTCTGGTAACGTCCAGAAAATACAGAAATTAAGCAATATGTTTTACAGATTCATGAATTTAATGTTTTATAATGCCATTTTTATTATGTTTAGTAACTAAGAATTCAGCAAAAACAGACAAAAAAATCAGTAGTGTTATATTTTATTTAATTTAGTCACATTTGACCCGTTTACTGTAGCTAAACCAGAACCAGAATCACTTCAAGTCTTTATGGATTTTAGATGTAAACAGTGTTTTCTCCACTCGTTACTCAGTCAGTTCTGGTGTTCCACAGGGTTCTGGACTGAGACCCGTTCAGTTCTCTGTTTGTGTTTTTCTGGATAATATCAGGAAACATTTATGCACTGAAAAAACTATGACCAAGTATTTTTGATCTAGTTTTTTTGCAAATATATTAGTATAATTTAAATAAGATGAAACTAATTTACAAGTAACTTTTCAGCAAGATATTGGACTTTAAGTGCCAGTTCTACTGGCAGATTATTTCACTCATAGCATCAAAAATGTCTTGTTGTAAGTAAAATAATCTGCCACTGGATTTTAACTTTTTAAATAAACATTAAAGGATTATTTACTTAAATCAAGCACATATATCTTGGTAAAAGTTACTTTTTAGTTGTGTCATATCTCAAGTACACTAAAATATTTCCAGTAGAAGTTAGACTCAAAATACTTGGAAAGATTCTGTATTTTTCAGAGGATAAATGTTTGTTTTTAAATTGATGCCATCCACCATGATCTAACTATAAAACTTGAGAAATCTAACGGTTACTGAGACTTTACGTTTGTCTCGAAGACACATAAAAAGAGTATGAGATTTTTTTATGGGTTTTTAACTTTGCTAAAAACTGAAATCTCAGTTTTCAGAGTGAGTTTGTGAAGAACCTGGAGGTCTACAGATATAAGGTTATAATGCTCAGAAAATAAAAGTGCTGTGATGATGGAGGGAAGAACTTGGTGTGCTGTTTAAACCTCAGGGATGTTCAACTGGACCCGACTGAACATCTCAGGAGAACACGCCAGTCCGGTTCCGTCGATGGCGCAGGCGTACTGCTGCTCCAGGTAGCTTTTATCAAACTTCTGTCCAACAGATTGGTCTCCCAGACAGGCGTCCAGGTGGACGGTGGCTTTGAACCTGGACTGCAGTAGAACCAGAGACAGGGCCAAGGTGACCACAGAGAACGGGACGCTGTCTGATTCTTTTCCTGGGAAGATGAACGGAACCACGATCCGGTTTCTCCCAACAGAACCGTGTTTTTTGGTGAGAGACTCAAATCTTTTCCAGATTCCATCGTCTGGTCGTAGAGGACTAACTGAGATGTTTGGGATCATCTGGTCTCCAGCCTGTTTCATTGAGTTCCAGCGGTCCGGTAGCTTCACGGGTCGATGTTTTTCATCAGGAACTGTGCAGCCGAGCTTCTTGGTGCAGTAGAAGACTCTGTGCTGAGGCTGCAGTCGTCCTGTGGCGATGGCGTACCCCAAATTGCAGGTGACGCAATTCCAGGGAGCATAAAGAACCACGTCCCTGATGGAGGCCAGAGGCAGCAGACAGCTGGCTGGGATCATGAAGTCTCGGATTGATCCATGAGCCATGAAGACGACGTCCACTGCGTCGCCGTGGTCCTTCTTCTCCTCTGCAGCGATGTGTGTCTTCAGGAAGTTAAACATGTCCGCCAGCTTGCTGAAGGTGCTGGACTCTGAGTTTTCTCTCAGCCACGTCAGGACGATTTGATCGCTACAGTTTTCCACAGCGAGCGTCATCAGTCTGCTGCGTTCATCGGGAATCGTGATGATGTCATAGCGATGAACTCCTCTGACGCGTTTCCTCCTGGAGAAACCAACAAACCGAGCATCAGCTGCAGCTTTAACCTGTGCATCGATTTTAACGAGACGCCAACATGGAGGACGGTCTCAGATAAACCTATTGGTGTCCAAACATGTTGACCTGGGGCCAAATGGCCCCCGAACCACAGTTTGGACCCCCAGACTCCAGATTAATCAGAAAACCAGTCCTACCTGGAAACTCTTTGTGATTTTCCAACAGCAGCAGCTCTGCGGGTCTGGACAGAAGACGGCCAGGAAGTCCAGATAATCTGGTTGTTTCTGTGACCCAACCGCAAAAAAGCACAAAAATACAAATGGATTGTTACTGACTTTTTTTATTCTGTATATTGTTTCATATGTATAAATCAAAACTTGACCACAGAGCAGAGCAAACAGCTCATATGTGACTCCAAAAATCTTAAAAACAGCTTAGTTTCTCACATTTTACTGTAAAGATAGAAAAACTGGATTTAAAGACTTTTTGTCCATGTTTTCGATGTCTGCATCACATAAGGTGTGTTGCATGTATTTATTGTTCAGGTTTCACCAAACTTCATTTAATGTGTTCAAGGTGAATCCAGGCAAACATGACGGAGTATGAAGCAGATGTTGCTGTCTAAAGTTAATTTTTAACGTCTCTAAAACGGTTTCTGTTATTTTTTATCATCTGCCAACAAATATACAACAGCATATTTGGATCATTTTATAATTCCCTTACATGGAGTAAAAGAGGTGAATAAAATACAAAAAAAAATAAAAAATCTAAAAGGTTGAGATTAATCTCAGGAATATCCTGCAAATAAAACCAGGTAAAACTAATTTTAAAATTTCTTTTATTTTGAGAACAATCTCAGAAATTTTCAGTTTTCTGAATTTGAAAAGTTGAAGATTCGCAATAGCCATAATATACGGCTATATAAATACATATATTTTTTATAATTTCAGTTTTCGGTCCTGCCAGGGGAAAGCCGCTCTGCCTCTACTCTGCCCCCTGGTGGAAGTGTCTGGCAACACAATCGATATCAACAGGATCTGTAAGGTTGATAATTGAAATATACATTTTGCTTTAAGTCTTGCAATAGAAATATAAGAAGAATCCCCTAAAGTTTCCCTAAAAAGACCAAAAGCAGAAAGGAGAGTTTGACTTCTTTTTAAATGGGCTGTTTGTTTGTCTCTGTGTCCTGGAGAGGAGGAGCCTGACGAAGTTTCACAATTAGGGGAAAGTTTTACAAATCCCTGTTTTCATGCTGTAACAATAACAGAGGGGATTTCCTCTGACAGCTGGGCGTGAACTGAAGGTTGTTCCAGATCCGGATGGTTTTCAGACTGGATGCTCCTTTCTGTTTGTAAATCCATCTGGTTTAAACTTTTTATTTTCCCTCCTTTAACAATAAAAAAATGTTCTACTTCAGGTTTCCAGGCTGGACGTTTGTGTTAAACAGTTTTAAAGGAACTTGCTATGAGTTATTTGATTATTGTTGGTCAAATTAAACTTTAAAGAAATAACTTTTCATCTGCGCTCGGTTTTATTTGTGGCGTCCCCCAAGGCTGCTGTGTAGGAACCATTTTCATTCAGTTCAGGTCAAAATGCATAACATCCCTGTATTTGATCATCAGGCGTGTCTAGTAAAAGTATCAATAAACTTTAATAATTTAAATGCCAAGTCCTTATTTGAACGAAAGGAGCAGCGATTAATGCTTATGCTGAAATGCTTATTTAAATGATTTGAGTGACATTTACCAGCACAGTTCCTTTAAATCTGATAGATTACATGTTCTATAGATTAAATTAGAGGCTTTATGTTATGATTACATCTGCTGAAGATGACTCAAAGACATTTTTATGATGACAGAAGCTCCTCCTCTGGTTTGGTGACGTCACAGTTTTGCATTCATTTGTTTTCTGTTTCGGTTAAAGCTTCGTCGCTGAAAACGCTCATAAAAACATATTTTAAGCAGAAGATGTCCACCGCAAATGGATCCTTTTCATTGTTGGTTCCTCTGGAGATCAGACTACCAGGATCATTTTAAAGGTTTCTTTAATTATGGACTTTATATTTCAGTTAATGAGGTAATGTTTTACATTTCATGTAAACACAGACTTCTTAAAGTCTTTAATTTTCCTGGTTCCCAGCAGATTATTTATTTTTTGTGCCAGTCAAATCTCTTTATTTATTTATTTATTTATTTATTTATTTATTTATTTATTTATTTATTTATTTATTTATTTATTTATTTTTTAATTGTTATTTTTTTTACATTTTTTTCAAATCAATTTCTGTACTTTTTCTGCTGAATCAGGTTTATTGTTCTGCTTGTAAACGTCAGAACTTCCGGGTGTTTATTTCATTATTTAACCACCAGAGGGAGACAGAGAGCTGCGTTTATAATGATAAACTTTAACTCAGAAATTTAATTATATAAGTGCTAATTCCAGACATAAAGAGGATGTTTGTGTGTAAAATAATAAAATAAAACAAAATAAATGTAGCATATGTTTAGATCACCATATTTTCATATTGCACAGAGTTTATTGTTGTTTTTAGATCTATTTGAAGCGTTTAAAATCAAATGTTTGCATAAACTCACAGATGCTGCAGTCGTTCCAGCTCCTCCATCGCAGCAGAAAGCGAAATCAGGTTGTGAAGGTAAAAATCACTCATGACTGTTTTTTCATCAGGAAACACAAGAAAACAAGCTGAATAAATGTTTACATCAGTTCATACATCAGTAAATATCTAAATAATGAACAAAAACCTTGAAGAATAATCATCTCAGGGTGACATAAAGGAGACAATATTACTAACATTACTCTGAATATTAATGTTAATGTCTCAATATGAGGCAAAATGTATCAACAAAAATAGACTGATTAAAAAATGGCAGAAGAAAAATAAAGTTTGTTAAAGACAGGCTGCAGTCCGACTGCTTCTTACCTCCCAGGTGAGTCTGAAGAGAAAACCTGGAGCTGCTATTGTCTCATAAAATGTTTATGAAAGCAAAACGGATCAGACAGTGGAAAAAACCCCGTGGGTGTTTCCCTAACTTTATTTAAATCTTTGAAGAAGAAAACAGTTTTACTTTCTTATTATTAACATTTTGTTGAAAATAAGAAGTTAAATCATGTTTTTTTCTGTTCAACTCAGAATAAATTAATTTCTGTGTTTATTCTATGAATAGAAAATAATACTATATTATATAATTGCAACAAAACATTTATTTATTGTTTAGTCAGAGGAACCAGAAGTCAGATAAAGGCTGAAAATGAATCTTTTAATTTTTAATTTTCTTATTTTTCATATAATATAGTCTCTTTGTTTTAATGCACAAACATGTATTTAAATTATGTACTTTTTAAATCTTACATAGTTGCACATTCCTTAAATCTGAGTATTCTATTTATGATAATATAAAATTATAACTTTGTCCTTACTGTACATGTTTGTTTTTTATTTGTTTTAATATATTTTATGTTACTTTGGAGCTGAAATCCAGTTGAACAGGTTTAGATATAAATACAAACTGGATGATGATGGATGTCCAAAAAAATCCCAGAATTAAACTTCTCATCAGTCCGACGATTTATGGGAAGAGAGGAGGAAGAGGAAGATGCTGAGTTGTAACTCAGTTTGGATCATTTATTTTAGTGATCAGGTCCAAAATGTATCGGCTCTTTCCTCAGATTCTCAATCAGATCCTATAAAATGTCTTTCAATCTTTATCTGAAGTGTGTTTATTTATATTTAGCAGCCAAAGAGTAAAATAAAAAAGCACAAAGATCCACAAAGTGTCACAAACCTGTTATCAGATATTTAAAAATGTGAACATGGTTAGTTTTTATTATTTTCGTTTCACGGCCTTAAAATCCTGGAGTTCTTCTTCACACCTCCTCACCGTTTAGATTCATTTACAGAAAGATTTTCTTTCCCTGAGCTGCTCAATAATGTCTAGTTTCATTTTTCAAAACCTCTGGAATAAAAATTTTATTAATTAAACTCACTTCTACTGAACCTGCTTAGTTTTAAGACCGACTGGCAACTTGTGCTCTCTTGTAATTTTCTTAAAAGTTATTTTCTTCAGTTATGATTTATGTATATTAATTACATTTTTGGTATTGTTAATATTTATGTATCCAATAAAATCAGATTTAATTTAATTGTGAGTTTAAAATGTTTTCTTGATGAATTTCTTTAGAGTTTTTCATGTGTTGTCTTATTCTGTTGGATATTTATTCACTTTTTTCTTTTTTTGTACATGTCATATTTTCTATTTAATAAACATTATAGACTTTGATTATTTTCTTTGGTGTTTATTGTTTAAATGTCCCCATTAAAAGTCTTCGCTCATCACCTGACAATCTGTTTTTCATTTTAATCT